>NW_026943187.1:0-25023 GCF_024139115.2 Armigeres subalbatus
CCTTTTCGATCTCTTTCTGATTGAGCATTTGTGTCTTCTGATTGAGATGAGTTTGCAGATCCCTCACCCTTTCCTCCAATGTTCGATTACGACGATTCAGATCGTCAATCGAGCTCTCGTAGATAACAATTTTATTCTCCATAGCTTTAATCTTCTGCCGGTTCTGGCTCAGTACTCCTTTGATTGATGCATTTTCCGCTTTGAGTGCAACATTCTCTTTTTCGATTTTCAACAAATTCATTCGAAATCGATCCTGACGGGCATCATAATCATCGCATAACGACCGGCGTTTCGCGATTCTCATTTCCAATAATTTGATCAATTCTTTTGTAATCTCCTGCGCCTCTGGACCATTCATCTTTAGCTCTGGGAAGTTAGGACCAAGGCTGTAAACTAACCCCAGATCCACATCAATTTTTCCACCCTCGTGGTGTCGCTTCTCGATGTCGTTCATTGCCATCTTGAAGAGTTGGTTAGCCTTACGACGCCCAGGGGTCAAACCCATGTCAACCTTAACTGGCGTTGGCCTTGTAATCTGGACGTCCTGCGTCATTTCTGCAAACTTCATAACCTGAGCAGTCTCATCATAATCTTCTGCTCTTGGATTGACGCAGACAATCATTCGAACTTGTCCTTCACCGTCGAAATAGTTCTTGAACAGATGGGTTATCTTCGAGTCTCTGTAGGGTACCTTCTTTGAACTCCCCGTCATCTGGTTTTCCCTCAAAATCTCCAAACAGGTCCGCAGGGTCATCAAACTGTTATTAATATTGCCTGCCTCGCGCAATCGTTGCCCTGTGTTTCCTGTTCGACTGGTTCTCTCACTTCCGGCCAGGTCCACTAACGATAGCTGACTGATCGTGACCGCGTTCCTATCCTGAACCGCATGCTCTCCGTGTTTATCGATGGGAGCCTGTACCAAACGAATGGTGAACACCGAGTGCGATCTGCTCGACTCGGCGTTAAGAATCGTGTGACCCACGCGTTTCCGCTTCTGGCCGAATTGAAAAACCTCTAGCGCTTCATCCATCGTTTTTACCTCCACTTCCGTTACACCGTGAACGAACATATTCCGACATGCATCCTCCCGAACCATTTTACTCTGCAGCGTCCTAAAACAGGCCAAAACGGATAATTTTTTTTTTATTCTAATAACAAACGAATCCGAGAGTTATTTCTATTTTGTAATATAACTCAATTGAGAACTTTTGAAAATATATAATTTTTTATACCTAAGGATTTTTTTTTAAAATTTTCGTGTCATAGGCCATTGTTCTACTGTTAGAATTGTGTACTCACTTCTGGATGGTCGTCTCTTCCAGCAGATCGTAAACGCTATTATTGTAGACCTCCACGTAGGTAATGAACACCGAGTAGATGTTGTCCTCGTCAATTCCGTTCAGTTCGGATGGCTCCACTGACGCTTTAGAAGCAATCTCCGGATCAATATCCTTATTGCGCTTCGCCTTGTTCAGCTTCGAGTGCATTTCTGCCTGCCGTTCCAGCATAGCATCCGCCTCGGATAATATATCGAACCCATTTAACCGGTCCGGTTTGAATACGAATTTCTTTGCCTGGAAATCGGCAATCGTTCGGAACAATGCGTCCAAGCACCGCGGCATGATGCCTCTGTGGTTGATATCGCCGGTCATCGTGTAGGTCTTTCCGCTTCCAGTGACTCCGTAAGTGAACAGCAACCCATTCCTGCCGCGGACAAGTCCCTCCACCAGGGGCTGTGCCACTGACGAGTAAACTTCGTGCTGCGAGGAGGACGCTTCGTAGACATGCTTGAAGATGTACTGCGTTTCCTTCAGGGCCGTTATTTTGTAGTTGATGGCAATCTCAGGCGGAGTCAAAACGACCGTATTGTGAGCGGTGACCCGCAAACAGGACAGATCGGATTCGCATGGCAATGGACGGACGCGGCAGTACACATGCACTGGATCGCTTTGCAAGTTGTTGCCAGAATTTCCACGACTTTGAAGGGGCGTAATCTTCGGCAGGACTTTGATGGGAGTTTTCTGGCGCCTGGAAACAAAATCGGTGTATTTAGATGAGAATCTGTGAATTTCATATTGCTTACTTACATCGTCTTCATTTTCGAAGCAGTGATATTTCGTCAGTATCAAATAGAAGTTTTTCATTAATTTCTCACTTGAATCGATGCTTTACTGGCGAAAATTAACTATTTTTCTACAGTTGAAATAAGAAAAACCGTTCGGCATTTGGCTGTGGCAAAAGTTCGTTACAGGAAACAACAACAGCAAAAGCAACGAAATGCGCGGAAGACACGCAAAGCGAGAACGCAATCAACGCCCAAATGAACCAAACGGGATACAGCCATTAGGGCAACTGGAAGTAGCGCAAAAGATTTGTGTACACGGCCACGGAGAAAAATGATAAAGGCTTTTTTATGTGACACTTCCAAAACTGAACTAAAGCTATCAGTACACTGTTTGTCATAATGACAAATATTTGTTAAGTCAGCATCAGATGGTAGAGCAGCAAACCTGAACACAGTTTAATAGTTCAATCCCGGAATTAAATATAATAAGCAAAAAAAAAATCATCGAATTCCAATGGGAAGAAAAAAGAAAGAAAGCAAACAATTATTTTATTTCTCATTTCTTTTTTTTTTCGTCCCATTCCAACTCGTCTAAAAATTTTGACATTTTGGCATAGGCGTGGAAAAATTGGTAGGGGCAAGCACTATATCAACTAAGGGTGAAATCAGGAGTGATTCAGTTTGATTCTAAATTTTCGACCACTATTCTAGTTTGAATTTGGAGCAAAATAGAACAAACTCGCTGGTTTCCCCAGCAGTGTTCTATTCATATTTTTCAAATTTTCAATTAACTGAAATCATTATGTTACTGCCAAGAAAGGCTCCGGAATTGCAAAGTGGATTGATCCGTAGATAAAATGACGCATCCATACACCAAAACAATTGAAAAATATTTGAATCTCGTGATTCAATCGTGGTTCAAATCTGTAGAAAATAGAACGGAGCGTTATACCAGTTTTATTTTTTTGACAGTTGACTGGTATAAAAACTGAATCTAGAACAGCTGCTGGGAAATTTAATGTTTCAGATTCATATTCAAACTGACAGCCCCGAACGATTTGAATCACTGCTGATTTTACTCTAAGGCTTTGGTCCGATTCGCGAATTAAAATCAAATTCAACTTAAAAGTGACAGTTCAGAAATTATTAAATCCCCCGCTCATAAGAATGGCTGGTGCTACCCAGCAAGAACAACAGAACATCTATCAAAAATGATTCAACATCTGTCAAAAGTAAGCTTGCTCTGCGGGCAGGGTTATTTGGAAATTATTGAACTGTCATTTTTAAGTTTAATTTGATTTTAATTCGCGAATCGGACCAAAGCCTAAATAATTCGCCAAAAGCGGCTTTTGAGCAGCACTAAAATATATTGTCTGTTTCCTTGGTAACAAAACGCGCCGACCATTTTTTAGGCACTATCAAAATCGTCGCCAACATCTTTATTCTAAAATTATGTTAGGGAAGATCCATTAATTACGTAACGCAAAAATTGGGCATTTTCAACCCCCCCTCCCCCCTATGTCACACTTTTTGTATGAAACATCTGAAATTTTTGTATGGACCGTCACACTTTGCTCAACCCCCCCCCTCTGAGCGTTACGTAATTTGTGGACGTTCCTTAGGGTAAAGTGGCCAATAGTGGACCCCCAACCAATAGTGGACCCTCCAGCCATTTTTGCATTTTTACAGCACAATGTAAACATTTTGCTATGAAATTCCATCGGGACAACCTACCTTACAGTCCTATGATTTGATTACATGCATTGGAAATGCTATGGAAAGCAAAATTAAATGTTTTTTTACAATTCTATAGAGAATAAACACGAGAGTGTCCATTATAGGAATATTTTGGGGGGTCCATAATAGGGAAGAAGAACATCCCGAAACGGAACATAAAAATCAAATGAAGTGTCGACTATAGGGAAGCAAATTCCTATTATGGACCCCCAGAGGGTCTACTATAGGGCGAATTCAGTCAGACTTTAAAATGTTAATTTCAACGAATAACGTCTTGTATTTGAGTGTTTTACAAGGGGTTGGACGCTGAGCACAATGTTCCATGCACATATTTTTGCATTTTAAGGCACATGTGTTGCACACTCTGCGGCACACTTTTGACATTTGCATGATCAGAACATGAAACACCGGCAACCTTGCCAAATTTTGTTGTGGTTTCATCGCGGACGTATAGGGTAATCGCCTTTATATACGCAGATGCTCCAGTGTAATAATCAACTACGAAACAAAATCAGCAAATATGAAACCAACATATACAACTAGAAGTCAACTGCATTTAAAGCTGGAGTTTTTTTTTAGTTAATGCTGTTTCCGTGCATGGTACTGTGAATTTGATATGAGGTCGGCATTTTCGGTGATTAGGCGTGAATAAAAAACTTAGATAGATTTCAAATACATCTTCTTATCCAATGGCCCTACAATCCAACTGGAATATTGACTGCCATTTGCATGAGTATGTATATTATGTGGCAAGTACACTTGGGCCCAGGGAGCCGAGCATGTTTCCCATCAGATAACATTCTAAGCCGAACTGAGAAACAAACTCGCCATCATCGGATTGGCAAACCGACGCTTTTTCTCCCAAAGGCAACTAGAGATCCAATACATATGCAACATAACAACATGTATACGCTTGGGTAAGGGGTCGTACACTTATTACGTAAGCAATTTTTCTGAGTTTTTCGAACCCCCCTCCCCCCCTGTGTAAGATTTTTTTCATACAAATGAATTTTTATTTATATGGACCGTAAGATATTGACCAACCCCCCCTCCCCCCATAAGTGCTTACGTAATATGTGTACGGCCTTTAAGATTAATAATTTGAACCGACATTCAACGACTGGTAAGGGTTTTAATCAATCAAAATCAAATAAAAGAATGATACGAATATTTTCAGCCGACTGATATGCTGCGGTACCTTGAAATATTGAAATTAAACTTCCTACATTGTGATTTCGAAAACGGATTTGGTATAAATAATGATATCATTGTCTGATAAAATGTAACTTGTCTTGTCTTGTCGGGAATGGTTGCATTTACCCTATACCAGCAGCAGCAAGATATGAGCAAAATCCCTGGTAAAAGAATCAGTCTGCGATTTTCAATGTGTACCTGAGAAATTGTCCCCTAGCAACAATCGTATGTGAATTTAAATGTAGTATTCAGCAAAAGATTTAAACAACTTGAAGAATATTTATTGCTAGAAAACATTTTCGAACAAGGGTCACCTATTCCGTATGGCCCCGAATATGGTGAGAACAATAAAGTTCTTAATAAAATCGATAAACCACTTCAATTTTACGTTCTGTTGGCTAATGTGCTAGCTGGTGATGAAATTGTAACAATTGATCCTAAAACAGATCGTAGAGAACGCTAGGATCTCCAAATAATTTGTTCGTTGTTCTATTTCCGATGAAAATTTGATGTTGTTGTTGACTTCCTGAATTCTGATTTTGAAAATAAATGTTGACATAAGCACAGTGTTGCCAGATTTTCTAATTTGTCACGAGTAGCATGTCAATTTGACGTAAGGCACAAAGTGGAAAATCGTTGCACACTTTGGCACACATCTCGGCACACATTATCACACAAAATTACAAAACAACGAAATAAATTGTGCTCAGCGACCCACCCCTTGGTGTTTTATGTATGTATCGTAAAGAGGAGATGCAGAACTTGGTATTAGATGTCAAGCAGAATTAATATGTTGAAAATTTCTACTCCTTGTGACAAAAAGAGCAAAATTTCGCTACTAGGGGGTCCACTATTGGGCATTTTACCCTAGTTTTATTAGAAAATAATCACCTGTCATAAGACGAGTTTATACAATCCCATTGAATTCCACCACTTAATTGTATCTTGACAGATACGTATTTCGACCTCAAAAGTAAGGCCGTCTTCAGTGTCTCGTACTTGACTCGACCAAGTCGAGTCAAGTACGAGACACTGAAGACGGCCTTACTTTTGAGGTCGAAATACGTATCTGTCAAGATACAATTAAGTGGTGGAATTCAATGGGATTGTATAAACTCGTCTTATGGGGTCCGTACACATATTACGTAAGCACTTATGGGGGGGAGGGTCGGTCAATATCTTACGCTCCATATAAATAAAAAATCTTTTGTATGAAAAAAATCTTACAGGGGGGGAGGGGGGGTTCGAAAAACCCAGAAAAATTGCTTACGTAATAAGTGTACGATCCCATGACAGGTGAAAACATTCCACTAAAAAGCTCAAAATAATTTTCTTATAGAAAATAATGTCAATCTGCATTAAAAACAGGGCTCAATTTTGGGAAATAATGTGATTATTGAGTATATAAAATTTTGTTCACAGTTGATTTGACAGATGTAGATGTTTCATAACATTGTAAATTAACGTCCAAGTCGGGTGGTTTAATCCCCGGAAATAGGCAATTACCTTTGATTGAACAGATCTTAGGGCCATTTCTGCTGGCGACGATTTTGGCGTCAATTTGTTTTGCGACGATTTCAAATCGTCGCGGCCGATAAGGTGGGAAATTGATAATATATCTTATATATAGATATTTTTGGCAGTGTATGTAGTTTGACAGCCGTTTCACCCTCCTGCAAAGAATCGATTGAGCGTATCTAAAAAAATGACGGGAAGAGTCAATTATTGGTGAAATCTGCAATAATTTTAATCAATCATTATTGATTTATTGGCATTTATCGGTGAATACAACATCAAAGTAAGAGGGAGCGCAACAATGAAGAACAGTATGGATAGATGTCACAAGCGAGCGACGAGTATGAAGCAAACATAAATTGAAATTTTTTTAGTAGGGGGCCAGTTGTGAGAACAGCATTGTTGAAATCGCTGTTATTCTGCCTCACGTCCACCCAGGAACGGCATGGGCAGTAGCATGGTGACTACTCTTACCAAGACAGGCCTGTCACCATGCTACTACCCAAGCCGTTCCTGGGTGGACGTTAGGCAGAATAACAGCGATTTCAACAATGTTGTTCTCACAACTGGCCCCCTACTAAATAAAAAATTTCAATTCCTGTTCGCTTCATACCCGTCGCTCGCTTGTGACACCTATCCATACTGTTCTTCATTGTTGCGCTCCGTCTTACTTTGAGCTTTAGATGTTGTACTCACCGATAAATGCCAATAAATCAATATGTAATGATTGAGTCATGTACGGTGATCAAAAAACTTTCCCAATAATAATTTTAATTGCAACATTTTTTTGTTTCCGGTTTTCCTCCGTGTTGTTGACCTAAAAGAAGTTGAGCATTATTTGAAATCCCCTTTTTCTCGCTTCTTTTTGCTTCCCGATTCCGCTGATGGCGCATATGATATTCGGCTGAGTGGCTGCCTTCCTTCGGTTTCTCGTCCATTTCTACAGCAGTCATCGTCAAGTGAGGTTGGATTAAAAACTAGTGAAGTTATAAATTTTAAAAAAATATGTGCTTTTTCAATTTGCAACTGTAAAAAAGCGATAAATTTGTTCCCAACAGGTAAAAAACAATCAAAATAGTTATAAATATCAACATTCTTTTAAACTAAATTAAAAACGATTTTAACCATTAACCCACGCCGCATGAGGTGCCAACACGGCATTCTTTTCTTTTCTATTTGAGTCACAAAAAATTTTAGAATTTGATCCAGAATATTGTCCATGTTATTCAAATCTGTGATTTTGATAATTGTTTGCCATTATTTAATTTTATTTAATAGATTTTATTAGTGAGATATAAATTCATAAGTTCACAATGAAACTAACCTCAAAACCGACATTTTGTTTCTGTCTTCCATTTCCAGATAAGATGACCGCAGCGGAAATGACTGATAAATGAAAATAGCAAAACAAGCGGAAAGGTTATTTTGCTTGAACTTTTGAAAAGTGTGTAAACATCCTCGCCGGCCAACAAGCGGCGGCGGCACCGAAATCGAAGCGCAATGTATTTATACAACTTTATCCTACAGCGCGCAACCGGGATAACCCACGCGGTCCATGGCTGCTTTGCCGGAACCAAACAGCAGGAGATCCTGCTGTCCAAGGGCAAGAGCCTGGAGCTCGTCCGGCCGGATCCGAACACTGGCAAGGTGCACACGTTGCTGCAGACGGAAATCTTTGGCGTGATTCGGTCGCTGATGTCGTTCCGATTGACCGGAGGAACAAAAGGTATGTAGTACGACGGGTAGTCTGGGTGGGCAGATTCAGGCAAATCTTGCTTCACCCGTGAGCGAAATACAACTCCGGATCACGGGTGAAAACTCTAAACATTGCCTAGAAAAAAAGTTCACATGTCGCTTTTGTAGTGTGACCCGAGCGCGCTACGAATTGAAACTTGAGAGGACAATACTTTTTTGTGATGGAAACATTTTGGAAAATTGAGAGATAAGACTTCCCTTGGATAGGTTAACGTTCGTCTCCGGCGATTGTGCTATCGGGTTGAATGTCATAATTCAAGGGAAAGCAAATCCATTGAAGTATAGGCGTGTAATTGCCTGTTTTGAGGTTTTTGCACACGACTCGATGGGATAGTTTTTCTCAGACGTTTCTAAAGATGTTCTGTTATTCATTTGATGCTTAGTGAATTTTCTTTCTGTTTTGTAGATTATGCAGTCGTCGGTTCGGATTCGGGACGAATCGTGATCCTGGAGTACAACCCAGCCAAGAATCAGTTGGAAAAGGTTCATCAAGAAACATTCGGCAAATCCGGATGCCGTCGCATTGTTCCGGGTCAGTTTCTGGCCATCGATCCAAAGGGCCGTGCCGTAATGATCGGGGCAATCGAAAAGCAGAAACTGGTTTACATTCTGAATCGAGATTCGGAAGCAAGGTTGACCATTTCCTCCCCTTTGGAGGCACACAAATCAAGTACGCTAACGTATCACATGGTCGGAGTGGATGTTGGATTCGAAAATCCCATGTTTGCTTGTTTGGAAATCGATTACGAAGAGGCAGATTTGGATCCCAGCGGAGAGGCGGCTGCCAAAACGCAACAGACCTTGACTTTCTATGAATTGGATTTAGGATTGAATCACGTCGTACGAAAATATTCGGAACCGCTTGAAGAGCACGCCAACTTCTTGATTTCCGTTCCCGGCGGAAACGATGGTCCCTCCGGTGTGTTAATTTGCTCGGAGAATTATTTGACTTACAAGAATCTTGGGGACCAGCACGATATCCGTTGTCCGATTCCCAGAAGGCGCAATGACCTTGACGACCCAGAGCGTGGAATGATTTTCATCTGCTCGGCAACCCATCGAACCAAGTCAATGTACTTTTTCCTGGCACAGACCGAACAGGGCGACATCTTCAAAGTAACATTGGAAACTGATGACGACGTGGTGTCTGAGATCAAACTGAAGTATTTCGATACTGTGCCTCCAGCTACTGCTATGTGCGTCCTGAAAACCGGCTTTTTGTTTGTGGCTTGCGAGTTTGGCAACCACTATCTGTATCAAATTGCCCATCTTGGCGATGACGACGACGAGCCTGAATTCAGTTCGGCTATGCCGTTGGAAGAGGGAGACACTTTCTTCTTTGCGCCTCGTCCTTTGAAGAATCTGGTCATGGTTGACGAAATTCACTCGTATGCTCCAATTTTGGGCTGCCAGGTAGCTGATTTGGCCAACGAAGACACTCCGCAGCTGTACCTGGCGTGTGGTCGAGGACCGCGTTCATCGATACGAGTGCTCCGCCATGGATTGGAAGTATCGGAGATGGCCGTTTCGGAGCTTCCCGGTAATCCGAATGCTGTCTGGACTGTCAAGAAACGTATTGATGGTGAGTGTTTAAACATGTTTGCATTTTCATTAAAAATTAAGATTCATTTAGCTGACTGACAACAAATTGCGCGAGAAAATAAATCGACATCACCTGGAGCCGTGGCTTGTTCCCTTCGCGGGGTTCAGGATTGCGAGTATCCGAAATCGGGGGCTGATGACGCCACTTCAATGTGTCATCGTACCTCAATGTCGAAGAACAAACAGTCCACCGGTTCTACCGGAAGCTGACTGAAGTTGATATATTCCTGATCCTTGGCGTATTGCCCGTTGGGCTCTGATCGCTGTAGATAAACCATATCCGCTACATTTGCCTCGCTACTGTCAGTCAGTTTTGCTCAGATCCGAAATTAGATAAAAGTTGTAGAAGTGCGAATTATTAATCACAAAAGCTGGTGTTTTGAATGCAAAGATAAACCAAAATGCAAAAGCACGAAACCATTGTCACAAACACCAGTTTTTCCTCTCATTTTCAGACCGTCGTGGTTGAGTTGAAATTTGGAGGTGATCTCTCTACAATCCATCAGTAATGTTCTTCGCCAATAGGTAAGATAAGCGATACTCGATTCGAGTCTATAAACCACTTAGGAACAGACTACACTGTTTTGTACAAGAAGATTCAGAGCATTTTGGTTAGGCAACTTTTTCTGTAGACATGATCAGTATCCAGAGCTGTTAGAAGCCGCCACGTTTCCCCTCTCTTTTTGTTCCCTACTTGCAGAGGAATTCGATGCGTACATCATCGTGTCGTTCGTGAATGCTACCCTGGTACTGAGCATCGGCGACACCGTCGAGGAAGTCACCGACAGTGGATTCCTGGGAACGACACCGACGCTGAGCTGTTCGGCTCTCGGTGATGATGCTCTGGTGCAGGTCTACCCGGACGGCATTCGACACATCCGGGCGGATAAGCGTGTCAACGAGTGGAAAGCCCCGGGCAAGAAGACTATCACCAAGTGTGCCGTTAACCAGCGGCAGGTGGTAATTGCGTTGTCCGGTGGGGAGCTGGTGTACTTCGAGATGGACCCGGTGAGTTGGGAAAAATTTGGGTGTATAGCGGGAAAGTGTGTAGCACTTTGCAAAATACTCTCTTTTTAATAATAAAAAATGTCACGTATTCCTTTTCGCTCCTTCAATTATTTTATACCTCGGAGTGCGTTTTAAATAATTGTCACTTCGAATCTTGTTATGCTGTGAGAACTAGAGGCTACACATTTTCATGCGTGAAATACACATTTCCATGATGAACACCTTATTCAGAATTCTTTTGAAGAGTAAAATGGTGTCCTGCAGTGCTGACTCTGTAATTAAATGCAGAACTGCTTATTCGCTTTATTATTTTGGATTGTAACAATTTCGTCTTTCTGCTTACTCCACATGCAGACTGGCCAACTGAACGAATACACCGAACGCAAGAAAATGCCCAGCGACGTGATGTGTATGGCGTTAGGTTCTGTTCCGGCAGGAGAGCAACGATCCTGGTTCTTGGCCGTCGGCTTAGCTGACAATACGGTCCGCGTCATTTCGCTTGACCCAAGTGACTGTCTTTCGCCTAGATCCATGCAAGCGCTCCCTTCTTCCGCCGAATCGCTGTGTATCGTCGAGATGGGAACCGGAGACACCAACGAAGAGGGTGTTGTCTCGTCTGCCGGTTGCTTCTATCTGAACATTGGCCTAACGAACGGTGTCTTGCTACGGACTGTGTTGGATCCGGTATCGGGTGATCTGGCCGATACACGAACCCGTTATTTGGGATCCCGTCCGGTGAAATTGTTCCGCATCAAGATGCAGGGATCAGAAGCCGTGCTGGCCATGTCCAGCCGAACTTGGCTGAGTTATTACTTCCAGAATCGATTCCATTTGACCCCGTTGTCGTACGAAACACTGGAATATGCATCAGGATTTTCGAGCGAGCAATGTTCCGAAGGTATTGTGGCTATTTCAACTAACACGTTGCGAATTTTGGCGTTGGAAAAGCTGGGTGCAGTATTCAACCAAATTACCTTCCCCTTGGAATATACGCCGAAGCGTTTCCTGATTCACAATGAGACGGGAAAACTGGTCATCAGTGAGACCGACCACAACGCTTACACGGAGGAAACAAAAACCATTCGTAAGAAACAGATGGCGGATGAGATGCGGGAAGCAGCTGGTGAAGATGAGCAGGAGTTAGCCAATGAGATGGCTGATGCGTTTATCAACGAGGTGCTTCCGGAAGATACATTTTCGGCTCCGAAGGCAGGAACAGGAATGTGGGCATCACAAATTAGAGTAATGGATCCAATCAATGGACATACCTACTCGAAAGTACAATTGGCGCAGAATGAAGCCGTGCTGTCCATGGCCTTGGTGCGGTTCGTCGTCGACCAGAAGTGGTACGTTGTGGCAGGTGTTGCCAAGGATCTGCAAATGAATCCCAAGATTGCTAACGGAGGCTTTATCGATGTGTACAAGTACGACATTCATACGCATCAGCTGGAGCATTATCACAGAACAGAGATCGATGAAGCTCCTGGGGCAATTGCCGGTTTCCAGGGACGAGTTCTGGTCGGAGTCGGACGGGTTCTGAGGATCTACGATCTCGGTAAGAAAAAACTGCTGCGCAAGTGTGAGAATAAACACATTCCCAATCAGATCGTCAATATCCAAGCGATGGGCTCGAGGGTGTTCGTTTCCGATGTTCAAGAATCGATCTACTGTATTAAGTACAAACGGGCGGAGAATCAGCTGATCATTTTCGCTGACGATACTCACCCACGGTGGATCACGACTTCCACACTGCTCGACTATGACACGGTTGCGACGGCCGACAAGTTCGGGAACGTTGCCATTCTCCGACTGCCGCATTCAGTCTCAGATGATGTTGACGAGGATCCGACCGGAAACAAAGCTCTGTGGGATCGAGGTCTGCTAAATGGTGCCTCGCAGAAGGCCGAGAACATCTGTACATTCCATCTGGGCGAAACGATTATGTCGCTGCAGAAGGCTACCCTGATTCCGGGTGGATCGGAGTCGCTTATTTACGCAACGATGAGCGGCACTGTGGGAGCGCTGGTGCCGTTCACCAGTCGGGAAGATTACGACTTTTTCCAACATTTGGAGATGCACATGCGCAACGAGAATACACCGCTGTGCGGCAGAGACCATCTGAGCTACCGGAGCTACTACTACCCGGTGAAGCACGTTATGGACGGCGATCTGTGCGAGCAGTTTACCTCGATGGATCCGGCCAAGCAGAAGAGCATCGCGTCGGATTTGGGCCGGACACCGAACGAGGTGGCCAAGAAGCTGGAGGACATCCGGACGCGGTACGCGTTCTAAGCTACTTTGTGGCGGTAAGTGTTTTGCTCCAATTTTGAACGAAAGATTTTGTTTCATTTTTGCAATGATGACTTAAATTTATGACCTTTGGACACTTAAGAATATCCGATGTTTACGAACCTACGTTAAGTAGCTAACTGACAGTTATTCTCACTTGACTAGAATTTTACATATTGAAGCCATCAGATTGTTCACAGTTTATTTCGTTTGCAGATTTGCGAGGGAATGTACACTTGGAGGTGCAGAGTACAGCCGATAAAAAGGTGAGTAATTATTGTCGAATCAAATACAAAGTAAACCGAACAGATTTTTATGATGAGTTGCTAAAATAGACCTTTGGACACCTAAAGAATTTGCATTGATTAAAACTACGTTTAAGAGCACTGATGTTTTTACATCCTAACGCTGAGAAGTAGAGTGAAAAGTAGTAGTAGTGGAAAAACTACAAATCGATTTTTCTTTTTCATTTCCAGATCTTAACTGTAGAGGAAAAATGTGATTCCGTAACAGCCGAAGGTAAGTTTTATTCATCCATAATAATGCTTTATAAACAAATGCAACAACATGTTCATGATGAATTGCTTAAATAAGACCTTTGGACACCTAACGAACAGCATTGATTAGAAATACGTTAGAAAGCACTGATGCTTATTTAGAGAATTTATTATAGAACAAATTGTCGTTGTGATCAACGACTAATGGCAACGTTTTTCCTGTTTTTGCAGAACATTGAATCCAACATTGTGCTGACAGAATCACCAAACATTATTTAAGGTAAGGTCATTTTTGCGTTAAGAAATGTTTTATTTCGAATGGGTGTCGACTCAACAACTTTACCTACTTGTAACTTTATCTGGTTGGCTGCAGCATCGGTATACAAGCTCTAACTTTCATTTCCTTAGTGTCCGAGTAAAATTGTATTGCCGTCTATATTGGGCCAGTTTCCCGAACGATTAGGATCAAATCCACCGCTTGTTCGTGGCCTTTAATAAAGTCGTCGGCCTTTGCTTTTTAATTGAGTATTGTTTTTGCTTTTCTTTCTTCCAACATTTGGACTCAGCGACCAGCCCACTGAAGTCTCCCGTATTTTATACGATTCGCAATATTCTTTTTGTGCACTTGATACAGCTCATGATTCAAGCGTCTATGATATATCATTGTTAGAGTATTAGACGCACCAATTTACTCAAAACCCCCGAAAAATATCCGGTCCACGTTTTATGTCCGTAGAGGGCTATTGAAAGAATCGCAGTTTTATACAGAGAAAATTTCGTTGCCGAACTTAACCTGGTTACGTTAGGCGTAGACGGTTCTATTCGCAGCAGCAAAATGTCTTCATTTCACGGGGCACGTCATTGTCACATGTTACAAGTGTTCCAATGTGAACGATTTCTTCAACAATTTCACCATCAAATCATCATCAAGCCACTACCTCAGCACTAACACCACCTGGTCTATCTCTATCTCCTCTTACAACTATGTGATTTGTCTTGGTAGAGTTATTGGTTAAGCCTTTCCTCGACATGTCCCTCTTTAGTAGTAAAAACGCCTCTACTACTGCCCCCTGCGATCGATTCCAATGAGGTCGATGTCGTCCGCAAACCGTGCGATGATAGTGCCGTTCCTTTGCACGCCGAATCTCTCCTAATCGCGCTCTCGAGTGCAATGTTGAATACTAAATTCGAAAGTACTTCAATCCAACTAAGGCAGCGGTTCTCAACGTTTTTCTTGAGTGGTACCCCTTTGAACTTTTACATTCATTGAAGTCCCATTTTTTTCGCTGTAAATGAAAATAAGCATAACTCATGAGGTATATGAAAAACTGACTTTAAAACTAATGGGAAATTGGCAATCCAAAGAGTTGCATCAAGCTTCCTATAAGACTTTTACACCAAGACAATAAGTCCTATAAGATTTTGAACACTTTTGGAGGCTCCCGAGCCTCTTGAACGGAGGCTTACGAGCCTTTTGAAATGAAGCTTCCGAGTCTCTTGAAATGAGCCTTTTGAAAGGATTCTTCCGAGTTTTCTAAAAGGATGCTTCCGAGTCTCTTGACAGGAGATTTAGAAACCTTTGAATAGATGCTCAAGAGCCTTTTGAAATGAGACTTCCGAGCCTCTTGAAAAAAGGCTTCCAAGCCTTGTGAAAGGAGGCTTCGAGGCTTTTTGAAAAGAGGTTTACGAGCCTCTTGAAAGGAAACTTCCGAACCTTCTGAAAGGAGGCTTCAGAGCCTCTTGACAGGAGACTTAGGAGTCTTTTGAAAGGAGCCTTCGGAGCTTTTTGAAAGGAGGTTTCCCAGCCTTCTGAAAGGAGGCTTCCGAGCCTTTTGAAAGGAGAGCTCTGACCTTCTTGAAGGAGGCTTCCGAGCCTCTTGAAAGGAGAATTCCGACCCTCTTGAAAGGAGGCTTCCTTGCCTCTTGCATAGAAAATTCCGAGGCCTTTTGAAAAGAGGCTTACGGCCCTCTGAAAGGAGAATTCTGAGCCTCCTCTTGTCAGGAGATTTAGGAGCCTTTTGAAAGGAGGCTTCGGAGCTTTTTAAAAGGAGGCTTCGGAGCTTTTTGAATGAGGTTCCCGAGCCTCTTAAAAGAAGAATTCCGAGCCTCTTGAAAAGCTTCCGGCCCTCTAAAAGGAGAATTCTTAGCCTCTTGCCAGGAGACTACGGAGCCGCATGACAGGAGACTTAGGAGCTTAGGAAGCTTAGGAGCTTTTTGGAAGGAGGCTTCGGAGATTTTTTGAATGAGGTTTCCGAGCCTTCTGAAAGCAGGCTTCCGAGCCTCTTGAAAAGAGAATTCTGACTCTCTTGATAAGAAAATTCCGAGCCTCTTGAAAAGAGGCTTCCGGCCCTCTGGAAGGAGAATTCTGAGCCTCCTCTTGTCAGGAGACTTATGAGCCTTTTGAAAGGAGGTTTCGGAGCTTTTTGAAAGGAGGTTTCCGAGCCTTCTGAAAGGAGGCTTCCGATCCTCTTGAAAGGAGAATTCCGAGCCTCTTGCATAGCAAATTCCGAGCCTTTTGAAAGGAGGCTTCCGGCCCTCTGAAAGGAGAATTCTGAGCCTCCTCTTGTCAGGAAACTTAGGAGCCTTTTGAAAAGAGGCTTCGGAGCTTTTGAAAGGAGGTTTCGGAGCCTCTTGAAAGAATTAAGAGAATTCCGACCCTTTGAAAAAAGGATTCTGAGCCACTTGAAAAAAAAAATCCGAGCCTATTGAAAGGAGGCTTCCGGCCCTCTGGGAGGAGAATTCTGAGCCTCCTCTTGTCAGGAGATTTAAAAGCCTTTTGAAAGGAGGTTTCGGAGCTTTTTGAAAGGAGGTTTCCGAGCCTCTTGAAAAGAGACTATCGAGCCTCTTGAAAGAAGGCTTTCAATCCTTTTGGAAGGAAGCTTCGGAGCTTTTCAAAAGGAGGCTTCCAAGCCTCTTGAAAAAAAACACTTCGGAGCCTGTTCAAAGAAGGCATTTTCCGATTAGCTCATAATGAAGCTTCCAAGCCTCTTGGAACGAAGCTACTGAGCTTTTTGGAAAAATCCATCATCCCTCTAATACAGAGGCTCCTACCTTTAGATTCTAGATTTTAGTCACTCGACGTTTTTGTCCTTTTGACCTTTTGTCCCACAGCTCTTCGCACACTGCGCTGGTTATGGTAGGTTTAAGAATAAAAAATACACATTTACCAAACCGCTAAACTTCAAACTGATGTCAAACTCAAAGACAGCTGCATTACGCTGCACATTTAGTTGCACTTTTATTGCATCTGACGTCGATTGACAACCGTTTGACGTCTAGAATGCGTTTGCAGTTATCAAACGCGTTCGTTAACTGAAACGTAAACATGTTGCAGTAATCGAACGACTACTGTAGTACTAGCATTCGACTTCGACTCTTCGATAAACCGAATGAACTCTTCGGGGTTGTGCTTATTTTGTTTTGTGTTAATTTTTTTTACATTTACGCAGTGTCCGTATTATTATTCATTTTCCATTCTCTTAAACACTCGAAGAGTATATTTTTGTGTTAATTTCCTACTAATCTAACTCTTTACTTTCGAAGAGACGTTAAAGTTCATAGCCAAATATTTCAATAATTCCGTCAAAACCAAATTCGTTGCATGTTTTGATAAAGTTGTATCAGTCGACACCTTGTTCCTTTCCATGATGTATAACCGCTTGTCGGTTAACCGTGTTTCAACTGAATTTTGTTGATTATAACTTTTTGTTGCTGATCAAAGTTCTTCCTTCGACAAAATTGCAAAACCGGAAAAAGATGTTTCTAATCAATTTCCTTTGTTTGTTCCAGATAACAATTCAACTAGCGCAACCATTAGACCAGTAGCCTTCAAATAAAAACTACGTAATTGCGATTCGCAAACAATGACTACTGAAATCCTTTATAATTAGACTAAAAGGTAAGTAAACATAAATTGCGTAATATTTGTTTTGATGATGTCATGATGAAATATTTTTTAACGCAAGATAGACTAAAGAACAACATTGATTAAAACTCCATATCTGATCGATGTTTTTCTTCTAGTCTTTGCTCTACTGTTACTTATTTTTTTTAATATGTGTTTTCTGTTTGTATTTATAGAAGTCCTAGCCGAGGTTGAATCTTCATTACAAACAAAGGTAAGAATTGATCAGATTGAATGTGGCTTTAACTCAATTTTATGATGAAATATTTTATACGCAAGATAGACTAAAGAACTTCATTGATTATAACTCTCATAACTGATTCGCTTCTTTAATTGATTCGACATATTAACTTACTGAATTCGTTTATTAAATTATTCTTTTTTTTATATTGCAGTGTTTTTTTCTGTTGGAATTAGTATTGCCGTTTCGTCCAACATTAACTCATTGAGGTAAGTGTTGTATCATCTATTCTGCCTATGATCGCATATCACTGCTATATGAAATTTCCCACCATAAATGATGTTACTCTTAATATACGCTATTACGGCCCAAATGCTCAGGGCAGAAGTATGATTATCTATTTTTTCTGATTATGATTTACAAAGTCAGTGTTACGAAAATATTATCGACAAGGTTTATAATATTTTTCTCTTTTTTAACAGATCAAGTTCATCGTCACCATCAACTCCATTGGATGATTGAATATTCGTCGAATGATAACATTTAATCAAGTCGTTCTGGTAAGTTATCATAATATAGTTTATCGTAATCTCTTTAGTAATGACGTCCAAATTTCCCGAGATTGTGTTGTAACACCTATCAATTTTTATGATGATCAACAAAAATAATAAGTTCGGACTTATGAATTTTCATAATGATTCGCTATGTTTCACTGACACCTTCAACAACTCTCTACCACAACATCATTTTTATAAATCCGACAAAATGTTTTAATAATCCGTTTATCTTCTCCTTGACCCTTCCAGCACATGGACACCTTCAGGTACCAATTCGCGTGGCTGCTGCCAGTATCTATTACACATATGTGTTGTTTGCCTGACGAAACTGAAGTCACATTATAATAAACTTTCTTTTCACGTTGTAGTGAACCCGCACTTTTTCTTTGAATCCAATGTAATAATCATCAATTAGATTATCATTCACCGTATATTTAACCCGCAGACGCCGAACGGCAATTATCTTAACATCAAAACGGAACATACAGCATCCGTACAACCATACAAACGCAAATTGTGTGCACAGACAAAAAATAGCGAGTAAAGCAAACCCTAAAAAAAGTCAATAAACAACAACCCTTGAATCAACTCGAATGGCGGCGAAATTTTTCTCACGCAAAATATCCGAATTTCTCAAGATGATGACAGGCTTTGCTTGGTTGGTTATGTTGTATACGCCTCTATAGCGAACGATAGTGCGGTACTTAACAGCTTGTTTCTGGTCCCTCTCCTTTCGCTTTGGTTTTTGAAATCTGTTTCTTCAAAAAGGTCGCAAGCTTCGATCGCCACCACCGGGTCCAGGTGTCGAATCCGAAGAACGGTAGCAGTGTACCTAATGCTGCGAACAACTGCTCCCTTTTCCCCTTTGTTGTTTTTTTTTTTCCGGTTCTTGACAATAATGGTGCCAGCATGTGATCAATTGGTTACGTTTGTTGTGTAATAGGCAGGTAAGTAGGTCCCGATGTAGGATAAGAAATGCGAATGGGATGGGGTCAAGGGAGAGTTTTATAAAATCTGCATAAATTGCATCGTTTTAACCAATAATTGTGCTTTTTGCTTTGTTAACCAATAATTGTGCTTTTTGCGTAAAGGCTATATGTTCGCTTTAAAAACAATCTTTTTGTAGAAGACCCGGCAGTGTTGTCCAACTATCTGTGTAAAAAAAAATCGCTCTTTGATTTTACTCCTACTAAACAATTTTATAATCCTAACTAAGTAAGTGCAATTAATATCCCACTATTAGTTAGATTGTTAAATTAGATTATAAAATTGTTTAATGCATAGCTCCAACTCCAGTTTATCCGTCATTAAAGTAACAAAGCTCGTTCGTCATGTGTCCAGACACTAGCGAAATTCGGGAGTTTTCTGTGGACCGAAAAATAAAGCACGTTTTGCTTGTTTTGTTTACAACTCAACTCATTTATTATGTATTGGGCGATACAGGTTTGAAAGAATGGGCGTTTCGGCGCAATCATTAACAATCATTAACATCTTCCCCCCAGTTGGCACGCAGTGTCCAAACAATTCCCTCGGAGAGGGGTGTCTTCAACGGGTAACACCGCTATCTTACTGACCGCTCGCTTCACTTCTCCATTCGCTGTACGCACGGTAACAACTCGAACGATGTTGTCAGAGCCAGGGTGTATCTGCGTAATCCGTCCCATCTTCCATTGTTGAGGAGCAATGTTCTCCTCTCGTAGGACTACCAGCATTCCAGGATTGATTTTCAGTTTTTCCTTATACCACTTACCCCTGGGCTGCAACTCGTTCAAGTATTCCGATGACCATCTTGTCCAGAACACTTGCTTTTGTCTTCGAAGATACTGCCAACGGGATAACGACGTAACCTTGCTTTCTTCGTAGTTCGGTTCAGGTGGAGCCGTCAGCTCGCGACCCACTAAAAAGTGCGCTGGGGTCAACGCTGACAAATCGTTTGGATCATTCGACATTTGTGTGATTGGTCTCGAATTGAGTACTGCTTCAATTTGGACAACCACCGTTGTCAGCTCTTCATAGGTCAATGACGTTTCACACAGCACCTTCTTCAGCAATGATTTGGCTGCCTTCACCCCAGCCTCCCAGATCCCACCAAAATTTGGAGAACGAGGCGGAATAAAGGACCATTGTATCTCCTTTGCTTCACAAAACTGGTTGATCTTATCGTTAGTTTGCTGATTCTTGAAAAGCTCATACAGTTCTGCTAACTCTGACTGAGCTCCACGAAAATTTGTAGCATTATCAGAGTGTAGTTGCTCTGGTGTACCCCTCCTTCCGACAAATCGCTGGAGAACTGCCAAGAACGCTTCCGTTGTAAGGTCCGATGCTACCTCCAGGTGTATAGCCTTAGTGGCCATACAAATAAAAACCGCAATATATGCCTTTACACGAGCTTGACGACGACCTTGCTTGATATAAATAGGCCCCGCATAATCAAGTCCTGTTCGGGCAAACACTGGAGCAGGAACAACACGGTATTCCGGCAAATTTCCCATAAACTGTTTAGTTTCCGGTGGTTTCATACGGAAGCATCTCACACATCCATTCACCACTTGTCGTACAACGCTCTTACCTCTGATTGGCCAGTATCTCTGCCTTACGATGGCTAGTAATCCTTGTTGCCCAACGTGCAGGTGTTCCCTATGCAGTGACTCAATCAAAATCCTTGTGACATGATGACCAGAGGGCAGCAGTAATGGATGTTTCTGATGGAACGGAATCTGCGCATGTTTCAGGCGGCCGCCCACCCGCAGCATGCCATCAACGTCGATGAAAGGTGCAAGCTGCAATAACTTACTCTTCTTAAGCTTGTCATTTGCTAACATATGGAATTCATCAGCAAATACATTTCGTTGAACATTTAGAATAATCTTTGCCGTAGCACTCCGCAGTTCCGGAACCTTCAGTGATCCAGTTGTTCGATTCTCCTTCTTACTCCGGCAATTATTCACGAAACGATACAAATAAGCCACGATCCTTTGCAGTTTCCTAAAGTTACTGTATCTTGTCAAAAGCTCGAATGGCTCGAAATGTACGACTATTTGGCACGTTTGGATATCCTGTGACTGTGAAGCTTCGTCTTCGAATGGAATAGATTCTAGGGGCACATAAGTATCTTCCTCGTGTTGTAGCATCACTGGGCCGTACCACCAGAGCGTGGAATGCTGCAGCTCCGACGGTGTAACCCCTCTTGAAGCCAAATCAGCGGGATTGTCCTTCGTATTGACGTAACGCCACTCGTACGCATTAGTCAAAAGATGGATTTCCCGAACTCTGCTACCGACGAAAAGCTCTAGACTATCAGGAGTTCTTTTAAGCCAACACAAGACGATTTGTGAATCACACCAGAGGAGCACCTTATCGATCTTCATATCTATAGCCTTCAACACATTCGTTACCAATCTTGACAACAGTAGAGCACCGCAAAGTTCAGCTCTCGGTGCAGTATAGGGCCTTCTTGACTTCTTGCTCCCTGGCTTCGTGGGTAACGGCGAAACTCGAGTTTTGCTGCTGATTAGATGCATGACAGACGTACCATCACTCCTCAAACTTCTTAGGTTTCTTCTTAAGTTTCGGCATCCTCTGCCACCACACAACGTACGATCTTAATCTCATTGATTTGCTTTAATTGGTTCTTGAAGCGCCGCCAATCAGCCTCAAGCTCAGTCGGAAGTGGCTCGTCCCAAGGCAACTCCAACGACCACAACTGTTGAATGAATAGCTTTGCTAAAATGGTCACTGGCTCCAATAGACCAAGGGGATCAAAAATTTTAGCGGTTTCCGACAAAACTATTCGCTTCGTGTAGTTGACAGGAGGCTCACTAGAGCTATGAATCTTAAACAGAAACACATCGTTTGACGAGTCCCACAGGAGTCCTAGGGTTTTAATCACGTCGTTGAATTCACTATCTTCAATTTTTACTTGTTGTTCCCTGTCTGGCTCCGGAATAGCTTGTAGAAGTTCAGGTGCATTCGCACACCACTTGTGCAGTTCAAAACCTCCTCGCTTCAATAGTTTAATAAGTTGCGACTGGCATTCCAACGCCTCCTCGATGGTATTTGCTCCCGTTATTGCGTCGTCCATATAAAAATCATTCTTCGCTACTCGGGCTCCAAGTGGATACTCCTTCTCTTCCTCTATAGCAAGCTGTTTCAAACAGGCGGTTGCGCAAAATGGAGCACATGACGTGCCGTATGTCACTGTCTTCAATTCGAAAACATCCAACTTCGCTTGCGGGTCTTCCCTGTAAAGCACCCTAAGGTAGCATGTGTCCTTGTCATCAACACGAATCTGTCGAAACATTTTGATCACATCTGCGGAGAATAGGAACTTGTACTTCCGGGCACGTAGTACTATTGATGCTAGGGTATCCTGGATCGTAGGTCCTTTCATCAGTACATCGTTCAATGAGACGTTGGTATCTGACCGTGACGATGCGTCGAATACCACACGCAGTTTGGTAGTTGAGCTCGATGGTTTTAAGATGGCGTGGTGTGGTAAGTAAAACCCCGGGCTACCGAAATCTTCGACTTTCACACAATGTCCGAGACGCATATACTCGTTCATGAAGGCGGAATACTGCATTTTCAAGTTGCCATTCGCCTTCAGCCTTTTCTCAAAAAAGCTCAAAGCAGCTCAAAGCTCAAAGCAGCGCAGCTCAAAAAACAGCTCAGCTCCGATGAGCATGTCCACCCTTGCAGGAAGGTTGAATCTGGGGTCCGCTAGGCTCGCATCTGGAGGAAAGTTCCACTTCGAAATATTCAGCTTACGAGCTGGTAGGCAACCGGTTACTTGTGGAACAACTAGGAAATCGAGAGTCCACGATGCTTTTTGCTGCGTTGATTTCACTCGTGCTGAAACTTGATTCGTCACGACACGTTTTTCTCCGCTGATTCCGATTATCGGAGCATGGACTTGTTTTCCTTGCAACTGCAGCTGGCGAACCAATCCTTCAGATAGGAAACTGGATTGAGATCCCGAGTCCAATAAGACGCGACACAGATGATATGATCCCTTGTAATCTTGCACTTCTACAATCGCTGTTGATAATAACACTTGTTTTCCAAACACTTGTTGCGACGACATCACGGTGCTAACGCTGGCAGTTGGACTCGAAGCAACAGAACACCCAGATGGAACAGATTCGTCTTGTTCACTCGCAGTTAGGTTAGGCATTTGTTGCACCGAAGAAAACTCCTCAAAATGTAGCAGGGTATGGTGCCTTTTTCCACAACCGCTGACTGTGCAGGCTCGAGATTTACATTGACCAACTCGATGCCCACGTTTCAGACAGTTGAAACATAAATGCCGTTCCTTAACCCTCGCCATCCTATCGGAAATCGACATCCGTTTTAGTCCGTCACATTTGTTTACATTGTGGACGCCGTCACATATGGAGCATATTTCTTCACTTGCTTGCTGCACCGCATGTACTCTTTGCAGTGGTCTTGGTACAGGTGCAAATAGCTTCGTCTTGCCTGATTCTATTCTTGTTTTTGTTTTAGCTTCACAGCGCTCGAGAACAAAGCAACGATTTCGCAGGAACTCAAGGGTTTCTTTATACTTGGGTAGCTCCCTCGGTTTTACACTAGTTTCCCATAGAGCTACAGTGGCGTTGTCCAGTTTAGATGTCAGCAGAGAAATGACCAGTTGTTCTGACATTCCTTGCATAGGAAGTGCATGAAAATTCAGCGCTTCTACATGTCGGCTACAATCGTCGACCAATTGCCGCAATTCGACAGAAGTTTCTCTTGACATCTTTCGCAGATTCAGCAGTCCTCCAACATGCACATCGACGATAGTTCTTTCGTTTTCGAAACGTTCTTCGAGGACATCCCAAGCGATCTGAAAATTGTTCTCGTTGATGATCTGGTCACTCAGTACGCTCTCAGCCTTCCCTTTCAGGCACTGCTGCAGGTAATGTAGCCTTGATGCATCCGAAAGATGAGGATGTTTTTGCATGAGATCCACAAACAGCTGTTTGAATCGGAACCACTTTTCATACGCTCCATCGAATATTGGCAAGGGAACGTTTGGCAATCCTGGTACATGGTTGAGAACGGTTGGCTGTTGATTAGCTTCTGCTACTACAAGCTTAGCTGGATCGTCATTTCTTCGGAGGCCATCGATTGCTTGACAAAGTTCAACTCGCAGATCTTCGTAACTAATTTCAAAATCGATGAAAGACTGCTCTTGCTGTAGTCGTTGATCAGGAAACTCCGCATACACTTCATTCTGTATTACGTTGTATTCGTCGTAGCAGGAATCCACACGTCGCAAATATGTCTCCAGGTGATAAACACTGTTATTTGGCGCCTGATCCAACAGATTTTTAACGCGCTGCAACTTCGCTGCTACTGCGTTCCGCCGGGCGGTAAATGCGTGCATTTTTAATTCTGCCATCGTTTGTTGTCGTCGGTTTTCTTGTCTCCTCTTCTGCTCTTGAATCGGAGAGTGTAAAACACTTCCTCTACCTCTTCCGCGTGGCGTCAACAATTCGCTCTCTTCAGTCATACCACTACACTTTGTTCACTTTTACTTCAGTTCGACCGGCTTCACGGTGACCGGTGCTTTCATCTCACTTCTCACTTTTTCGACGGGTAGCAACTATTACCGGTGCCGGTGTCAACAAGCACAAACACTCGACCAGTCCCGCGAACGCGATGCTCTTTCTACTTTCACTTCTCTGACCGACAGGCTTCCTCGAAACTACGGTGCTTCT
>NW_026943188.1:0-25018 GCF_024139115.2 Armigeres subalbatus
TCTCAAAGGAGCCCTCAACTTCTACGACTCAGCCAAGCCCCTTGCCATCTCCGCTCAGCACAGTCTTTCCGGAAGCGGAGAAAGGGTCGTCCAACAACTTGAATACGGCGAAGAACCTCATTATCCGGCAGCTCAACAGAGATATGATATTGCACACCTTGCCTCTACATCTAGTACGCTCCCGGGACGCACTCATGCCGCAAGCTCTGAGGATGCCCCTTATCCTCCCAACTCAGTCGTGCCATTCCTGTCAGCGACCAGCAGACGTCCCGGTTCTGTACTTGGGTCAGGAAATGGGGTCTTCCGAACTCTTTGAATCCTTCTCTGTCTGATAGTGTTCCGATTTGCAATGCTTCATCCGCCACATGCAGTCCAACATATTCATCTACTACCAGAACGATGGAAGAATTAACGGCCTTCTGCACGAATATCGACTAACTGTTCTGGATCAAAACTACGACGTCATAGTGTTTACTGAAACCTGGCTTGATTCTCGAACTATTTCGAGCAACGTTTTTGGAGCCGGCTACGAAGTTTTTCACTGTGATCGAATAGCAGGAAAACAGTTAACTCCAGCGTGAAAGCAAAAATGATTGAGGACGATTCTTTTAACACCGTTGAGCAAGCATGGGTTGTTATTTAGCTTGGTGATAGGCAACTATTCCTCTGTGCTGTGTACATCCCTCGGAATCGGACTCGCGACTTCGATCTCATTGACACACCTGTCGATCTGTATCTTGTGCTTCAGATATGGCCGCGCCTTGTGATGAATTTGTGATTTTTTTTAGGTATTTCCGAAGAAATTTTCAAAGGAATTTCAAAGTAATTTCTAAAAGAATTTCAAAAGGAATCTAAAAAGGAATTCTTACAGGAATTTCCGAAGAAATTTTCGAAATTTTCTTAGAGTTGCTTCAAAGGAAAGATAATAAAATTTTCAAAAGAATGTCTTGGAGAATTTTCAAAGAAATTTCTGGATTTCTCCCCGAAGTACTTTCCGAAGGCATTCTTGGGAAAATTTAGGAATGTTGGAAATGCCTTTAATAGTTCTTTTGTAAATTCCGTTCGGAAACTCTTAAGAAAATTCCTGAAATAGTGTCTTTGGAAATTTATTCAAATGGACAGATCTAGATCAACATTTGTAAAGGGCGTAACAGCCAAAATTTATACCTTCTGGTTCTTTGTCTACATATATAGCATATACCCTAAGTTACAATTGGTCTGGCGACAGCGCGAACATAAAATAGGGGCTGGGTCTTGGGCTGGGTGATGCTTTTTATTTCACCAACCAAGGAGGATAATTTTAAAATGATTATTAAAAGGTTAAAACACATTTTAGCCGAAAATTGTTTGATTTTTAGGGTTAAAAATTTGATTTAGTTTTAGATTAGCCACACGAAAATTGAATTATTCTAATTAAATAGATTACGCTAAAAACAATATCAAGCTGGCTAACATGAGTGTGAGAAAAGATATCAACTTTATAAAATATTGATAAGTATTCTAACCCTATGTTTTCAAAAGTTTTCAGTATCAAATGTTGATAGCATTTTAAAAGCATTTTAAAATAAGCTCCCTATCTTCATTATTTATTTGACATTATTTCTATTGAAAACAACAGCTTGGGTTGAATTTGGCATTTATTTGCATGTTTCAATTGTGTGCATATCGTCACCACTCTGTACATTGTACAATGACTTTTTGGGACCTAGATAATTTTTGGGACTTAGATTTTTTTTCGAAATCGATTTTTTTTATGCCAAATGTTTTAGAAATGCATGAAACGTCGAGATCTAGTGTTGACTCGACGTTTCTATAATTTGTAAGTCCCAAAAATTATCTAAGTCCCAAAAAGTCCCAATTACATTTTTTTTTCGGGATGACACCAGATCTTGACGTTTCATACATTTTTGAGACATTTGGCATAAAAAAAATTGGTTTCGAAAAATTTTCCAAGTTCCGCTTGTTGACCGCTATGGTCAAACACTAAACGAAGTCCGATTGAGCTGAAATTTTGCATAGGGACTTTTTTCGGGGAGATGAAACTTTTGAGCACTATACCCGTTTTTGAAATTCTATGATCAAGTTTTTCTCATACCTTCCATTGGCACCTTACTGTACATACTCTAACCTGGAATAAATCTTCGACTACTTTGATCAGTTTCTGCTTACTTATTTCGGAACATCATTTTTATTTTTATTGGAAGGTTTTATCACAGCAAAAAATCTGTTGATTGAGATTTCATTGGCTTTTGTCGGTGAAACTATACAACCTGAGCTGAAAGTAAAAGTGATCATTTTTTTATGTATGATGAAGAACATAATCGAAAGCTATCGCAAATAAGCGCAAGTGACAAGTATGAAATTATTGCAGAGGGATATTAAAGAGCAACATGAATTGAAATCGAGCTCGAGCCTTCAATTGAACATGGTTTTTATTTCTAATATTCAGGGACAAGTCTCCCTGAATCAAAATTTAAAACTATTTGCGTTTTCAAGGGCACACGATTTAATACGAAAGCAACGCACATCTGTCATGTTTGTTATTCCAGTTTTATATATATTAAAACGCGAGTAGATTTAGGTTTTGATTCCGGGAGGCTTCTCTTTGAGAGGCCTCTAAAATTGTTTATCTAGTACATATATCAAACCTCACTGAAGGAAAGCTCAATATAATGCTTCTGATTATATTTTTATGATTGCTGGGAGACGCACCATGGCAAAGGAAACTTCACGATTGGTCGTAAAAATTGAAGAGAAAGCTCAATATGTACATATATTGTCATCAAGCGGATTACACACATTCTTTTTTGACAACACAAAATGCTTTCATGTGCCCATGGGCATTGATTGCGAAGTAAATGTATACATTCTTTTGATGTGTACAAACCCGGAGAACATCAAACGGTTACACAGCAGCTGCACGTTGTATGTGATATTTTCTAAATTGGCTTAATAAAATAGCTGTATCGAACAGAATTGAATACAATGGCGTTTGTACGCCAGATTACGGGGAAAATTTTTGGTATCATGACATCAGCGTGAACTTGCAAGAATTATCTAGAATGTGCTTAAATGTGAAGATTGCGTGAAAATTGAAATGAGTTCTGCTGCTTTGACCCAATTAGTTAAGCAGTGGTTGGCTCTCAACTCACCACTGGCAGCGTCCAACAGCGAAAAGTATCTTAATTTTAAAGAGAATATCCTCTTGAGTACGAAATTTTGTCGAAGGGCTGTTCAATAACGCTTCTCAAATGAATTTTTAGGTGAATAATTTGATAAATATTCAATTTACTTTTCATAGCAAGTTGTGAAGTTCGAAGCAGGTCCACACATTTCCAGTTGTGCACATAACTCAATCATCAAAACTATTTGTATTTTCATAAAGAAAGTGTCTTGATAAGCATGAATTTAAGCTTTCCGTCTTTGCTGAAGGGCATCTTAAACTATACTCTTGAGAACAATAAGAATAGATTGCAAAAATGATTCCCACAAGGGCTCTCCTCCTAGCCCATTTTTTCGCGCTGGCTGAAAGGGAGAGAAGAAAAAAAACATTCTTCGCCGCTACCTGAAGCGTGGGTTTGGAAATTGAACTCTACCGCATCTCAAACTATCATCGGATGATATAACTGAAACTGAGTGGTACACCCTAAAAACAAATCATACAATTATTATATGAAATCTTGGCACATACATTTCTGCACAGATTTAATACTGCACGTCGCCAGCCACGCAGTCTGTGGAGGGTCCGTAAATTATCTTCCACCACCATTTTTATTAGTGATACGAAAATTATGTATTTACTTGTCATAAGACGAGTTTGTACTATGCCATTTAATTCCACTACTTTATTGTACCTTTGACAGATACATATTTAGACCTCAACAGTAAGGCCGTCGTCAGTGTCTCGAATGCAGTACGGCCTTACCGTTGAGGTCGAAATACGTATCTGTTAGAGGTACAATAAAGTAGTCGAATTAAATGGAATACAAACTCGTCTTATGACAAGTAAATACATTCCAATAAAAGCTTAAAATAATATCGTATAACTGATGAAAATGGTTCTCAATAGCGATCTGACAGGAACAAGAAGGCGAGGAGCGCAATGAGCAAGGGGGATCGATCAGGTGGAAGTCAGGTGACAAGTATTCACCAGGTTCGACATTCCGACTACGTGCCCGGCCCACCACAGTTTTCCGATTCTCGTGGTGTGAACGATGGATGGTACGCTCAACAGCTGTTGCAACACGTGGTTCATTCGCCTCCTCCACGGCGATTGTTCAGGTTTCATGTCCGTAGAGGACTACCGATCTAACTAGTGTTTTGTAGATAGTCAGTTTGGTACGGCGGTGAACTCTTTTCGATCGAAGCGTTTTGCGGAATCCGAAGTACGTACGATTTCCTGCCATAATGCGCCTCCGAATTTCTCTGCTGTAATCGTTATTATCTGCCGTACCGTACCATACGACCCAAGTGATTCGCATTGAACGAGTTCAAAAGCAGTTCATCCGTTTTGCACTTCGGCACCTACCGTGGAACGATCCAATGCACTTACCTGACTATAGAACCCGATGTCAGCTAATTGACCTGGAACTACTCTCAACTAGACGATTCACCTTCAGAAGACTTGTAGTGTATGAAATCATCAGCAGTAACATATACTTTCCGGACTTGCTCGTGGATGTACAGTTGAGCATACCTAGCCATACACAGCAAATAAATTTGAAAATTCAACGACGTGTAAAATTGCAGCTTATCTCATCAAACGAATTAACATTCGATATTCAATTAAATTGGATTGAATTTTACAAGGAAGCACCGTTTAAATTTATTTCGATTTAAAAGAGTAGTGAGATCGATTGAATGTTACGTTTATTTGCATGCTCCAAATATGTGCATGAAATTACATTTAAAATCACAACATATTTTTATCTGTGTACCCTGCGTCACGCTGATTTACTCGCTGTCCCAACCCACCGAACAACGTATGGATACAATAATCCCTTTAGCCCCTGCCTTAGAGCTTTTAATAATGTTTGTAATTTGTTTGATTTTAATGTGTCCAAGTATTGTTTCAAATCTAGAATAAGGAACTTAAAATAAGAGTAGTCTGTACGATCCAATCGAAGACGAATAAACAATTAAACAATTATGCTAGATATACCAGTTGTGGCTATAGCACCACACAGCAAATAATTTTGAAAATTCAATGACTCGTAAAATTGTAACTTATCCCATCAAACGAATTAACATTCGTTATTCAAGTAAATTTGATTGAATTTTACAAGCAAGCACCGTTTAAATTTATTTCGATTTAAAAGAATAGTGAGATCGATTGAATGTTACGTTTATTTGCATGCTCCAAATATGTGCATGAAAATACATTTAAAATCACAACCTATTTTTATCTGTGCAGTTGTCGCACTAGTGCTTTATATGCCAAATGGCCAATCAAATCACCACAAACCAAGTTCATATCGATAAAACATATTCATATGATACGATAAAACCTTTGATTTCCTCCAAAAAAATCAAAGCATAATTGTAAAAATTGATTTTGCTTATTTTTTGACGTCCTTTACACCAGTTGTCGCACTAGTGGTCCCTATTTGGCCAGTCCCATAAGAAAACAATGGGATTTGCCAAATAAGGAACCAAAATTAAGAATAGTGCCACAACTGGTGCATGCGTTCCTATTATGGATTAATCAATTTTGATGAATATAACAAATTTTATTGTGGTTTTCACAGCTGTTCTAAGGAGCAGGAAGTAAAACCTTTCGCTTGGTATATAAAGTCCACCCACATGCCTTTTACTTATTTTTTTAAAAATAGTTGTTCTTATGTATGGCGATAATTGGTACACCCACCCTATATGGTCAACAAAAAATCGCGATTTTCCACTATGATTTTTTTTAAACTGCAACAATAGGACAGTATGATTCGTCTAATGCAACAATCTTATGTAAATCAAACTATGCCTAGTACCAAAAAGAGTGTATACAATGGCTACATATGCCTTTAAATAACACCTTTAACCATACCTTATGCGTGCTGTACACCCCGAGTGATGTAAAGGTCTGGCTTAAAAGATCTCCATCTTGGAAGATGTTCACTGTTCAGCTATCGCCTTAACCTGTTGCCAAGTTGGATTAAGGTAGCCTTCTCTTGTTTCTTTGTTAAGGCTGCGCTGCCATGAGCCTCTGAGTTTGCCTCAGCTGCGATGTCCAGCTGGGTTCCGGTCTAGTACGGGTTCGCGGATTTCGTTCCCACCACGTTTGCACGTAAGTTGTGGTCGACCCAACCTCACTTTCGTTCTAGAATTTCAGTTGCTATCGGCCTCTGGTGACAACGATGATGGGACTCGTTGTTTGAAATCTAGGTTTAAGGACATCAGGCACGAATTATTTACCGTGATGAACACCTGCAGTTGTTGAATGTTCTCCACTGATACACACGGATTTTGGTGCGGTTGCTGTGGCACTCTTTTTTCGTCGGCGAGAGAGTTCGCCCTCGCTCACTTGCCCCGTCAAGCATTTTACTTCTGGCTCCTCGGGTTTTGTTTGCTCTATCACGACTTTGACTTCTGCTCGCTTTGTATTTTTCCTTTGCATTTTTCCAGATCTCATGGTTTGTCATTTTTTTTATTTCGATGCGCAGCTCACCCAGACACTTCTCGCTGGTGACGATGAAGACGATCTTGATGGCGATACATTGATCTTCAACGCTGCAATGCGCAGGCTTTTTCGCCGATGAGAAGGTGATGATCAGCCGCATTTTAAAATGTTACAGAAAAAAAGATTAATCCACCTAGCGGTGATGGTGCCCTTTTCGTGCGAATAAAATTAGTAGTTTGGTCATAACTTTCAAGCCCATAGTCCAATCAATTAACAATAGGAAAAATTGTACAGAATTCTGCGTTGAATACAACTTGATTCAAGCAAATCGGTTGAAGATAAGTGTCTGAAAAATGAGTGACACCTTTGCAACATTTTTTGGGTGGGTGCGCACAGACACACACACAGCCATCACCTCAATTCATCGAATTGAGTCGATCGGTATTTATTACTATGGATTTCCAGGCCTTCTATAAAAATTTTGATTTTGGAGCCATGATATAGCCTTTACGTATACTTAGTGTACGAGAAAATCAAAACTGATTTAATTAATTATTATAACAAACAAATTTTAAATGTCAGAATAACAATATCTGATCTTTGACAAAAGATTCGTGGGGGTGCCCACAACCGAACCACTTCCCCTACTAGTTTGTCCCATATGATCAATTATTTGTTTGTTTAGTTACCGACGGCTTTAATAATTTATTTGTGTTACACATGACCTGTGGTAAATGATACGAATGCTGACAATCCAACATTTATACTGACGCTGGCTGCGTCCGAGTCAGGTCAATTTGGGCTTAGAAAGAAATTTCGTTTTGAAATGTGTAGAGATTTTACAACTCAAGCTCTATCTGGAATAAGGGCGAATGTCGCAAGAGAGAATTCTCTTCGCCGACTTCCCCTCTTTTAAATTAAAGTGACAAGCAGATGATTTCTTTACGGTTTCTCCCCTCAGAACGAAAGAAAACTTGCATTCTGAGATGATTATCCGCGATGAAATCCTCTGCTTGTCACTTTCAATTTAAAGAGGGGAAGTCGACGAAGAAAACCGCCTCTTGAGACATTCGCCCTTTTATCAGATAGAGCTTGAACTAAAGAAAAGTGTACTGATACACACTCGAGAGCTTTCACTCGTGCGATTGATTGAAGCCGAGAGAACATGATTGGCAAAGAGTGAGAATGTTTTCGGTCGCGTGTGTTTTTCTGTTGTGTATGAAAAGGTCTATGTTTAGGCGCTCACAACAACGTATTTATATGGAAGATTTAGAACATAGCCTAAATGTATGCATTTCGGTAAACAGCAAATTGTCATTTTCCTGTACTCTTCACACTTGTGGGCTTGTGCGGTGAAGAGTGGGTATGACGCACGCTCTTTCATACAAAGTATTTCTGCACAATACACTCGGAAAACAGATCGGGAAAGAGAAGTTTTTACACCTTCTCTTGAATACTCTTCGTTTCGAGCATTTTTTCAAAAATTATCGAACATCATATCACTCTTATAAATGAATGAATCGAGTTGAAACTCAAGCCAAGTAGATATTTTATTTTACGTGTTTATTTACCAGGCTCATGCATTATATAGAAGGCATAACGAAGCAGAATTTCTTTGATTTTTTCGCTGTAACCACCTATTGTACGTCGCTCCGAGTACCGTTTCTACAATTCGCAGCTCGATGCTGATGCTTTATGCTTTACAGTAGACATTATCTAATTAGTTTTATAGGGGCGCATTAATGCTGGATCAAAACCCGGCATTCGCTAGACCCCATGCTCCAATTAGCAAACGATCGTTGTGATCAGAAAAAAAATGACTAATAGAAATTCAACAAATGATCTATACTGATAAAAATGTCAACATTCCTTCACAATTTTAGGATATTTAGATTTTAAGTTGTTATCTCAATATGGGATACCTGAACCCACATTAGTCATCCACACACACATTCAGCAAAACTTAATTGAAAAACAAAAAACAAAATTGAAAAAAAAATATTTATTTGTTGTAAGATGTCTAACTTTTTGTAGATCTGACAAATTTTATCAAGGGTTGAATCGAAAAAATATGTATTAGGTAGATATCTTAAAAAGGGGATCAAGTCTCCACAAATTCTGAAATTGCACGCACTGCCAAATTCCATAACATAAATCGTTCATTAACACGTTAGTCGGAAAATCTGCATATTTTGAAGAATAAATAGTAGGGAATAGGAAAAAAATCAGAGAGCACCTTTCTACATTTATCAAATCATGACCCTGGAGAGGGATGAATTCCCCACGAACATTTTGAAATTCGATTTTCGACAGCACTTCTAAAAATCGATTTTGTATGAATAACAATAACAATTTACATACTGTCGCGCATCAGTTAAGTTAAGGTCACTCCTCACGGAATCCAAGTTTCAAAGTGCTCGAGTTTTTGGGGGCGTACCACTCGATACAGAGGCGACGCACGACTGTCATTTTTGTTGATTTAGTTTTGCTGCATCGCAGCATGCGTGAAATAATAAAGATGACACTAGGAATCCAAAACTAGCGTTTTCAAGGGGTATACCCCGTTAGGCATAAGTACGTTAGGCATAAGGACGTTAGGCATAAGTACGTTAGGCATAATGGACGTCAGGCATAACGGACGATAGGCATAATGTACGTTAGGCATAATGGACGTTAGGCATAAAATGACCCAAAGAACAGCCTATGACATAAAGAAGGCAGAATTATGCCAAACGTCCATTATGCCTAACGTACATTATGCCTAACGTCCGTTATGCCTAACGTCCATTATGCCTAGCGTACTTATGCCTAACATCCTTATGCCTAACGTACTTATGCCTAACGTCGCAGACCCGTTTTCAAGGGCATATCACTCAATGAACTAAACCACGATGACGTCACGTGCCGATATTCAGTAAAAAGAAAGCATCCGCTGCGGGTATTGTTTACAAAAAATGAACCTCCACATGAACATCTAATGAATAAAAATGTTCCGAGTTCACTGAAATATTCATTGGCTGCTGCGGATGTCACTTTTCCGACCGATAAGAAGAAGAATCGTGGGAAAAGAAGACGCTCGTGGTTTAGGCCATACGGAAGCAACGCACAACTGTCATTTTTATGTGACGGATGTGGTGACGAATGTGCTCAACATGGGTGCTCAGTCTGGAATGCCGAGTTTCTGCATAACTTCACCAATAAGCATGTGAAATGTGTCACTGCCTCCTTATCCACATACACGAGGATCTTGACTCGTTTCTCGTTACTGATGAAACCTCAATTTAAATCACATGCTATTTCAATCTAATAACATTGAAGTTTTTTTCTGGGTCTAAATAGCGGCGACTTGTACCTACTTTCACTTTTCCTGTGTAAAAAGATTCAAAAATATGGATTCGTTAAACATGTAAATGGAAGCTAATGAACTGTCACTGCAGTCAAAAGCAATCTTGTAGACTGTCTCATGGTTTTCAAGAAACTTATAAAGTTAAAAGTATTACTTGGGAAAGAACACATTTTATTTTTTTCCCCGAAATTATTGTACTTTACCAACATAAAGTTGCATTCATGATAGATCGATAAAATACTACATAAGAGTGTTTCCCGAACACTCATTATATAGGTATCCACGGTTTCGGGAACAGTCACGATTTCTGGAACGATCTGGAATTTATGACTTCAATCACGGTGTTCTTTTGCTGGTTCATGAATTCGGGAACGCTTTTTTTGCGTATATTGAGTTCCTATACTAAAACCCATGTTATGTGATCTTCTTAGTGTCGAATATTTATAGCTTTATGAAAATAGTCGTATATCTGATGTATATGAAGTCTGAGTTTGAAATTTTGAAGATTTTTTAAATTTACAATGTTCTGAAAACTCAGATGTAAATATGTACATTAGGTGGAAGATTTTGATTTGAAAAATGTATTGGAGGTAACCACTTTCCCTTCGATGGACTAGAACCCACGACCCTCAGCACGCTAGACTGACTGGTGCTTTCAATCTGTGCTTATTTCTATTGTTGACAATATGTAATTAGAACAAGTTTTTACAAACAACGTTTTCAGATCTGGCTTCTAGTCCAGCAATCTAAAACCATGCTATTGGAGGAAAACTGTATAAATGGTTAGAATTGGAACACATTCCCACGTCACATTATATATATTACACATTCGTGATTAGGTTGTTTCGTTAGCTATATCAAAATTAAAATGCGAACAACGATATACATTTTTGCAAAACTATAGAACTTAAGCCGATAGAAATAGCCACAGCCCAAAACCATCCACTATCTGAATACACGAAATCGCCTCACATGCTAACAGCCTTATTAAAACTGTAAGGGAGCAGCTCCATTCATCCGTCATAGGATAAATAGCTATTTTTGACCAGATGTACTACTTGGATGAAATGTAAATGTTATATCATGATGAAATAAGTAAGCAATCACTCATCACATCATTCTACCGTTGTTAGATAAATCACAGATTTTAGATATTTCGGATGTATTTGGAGTATTGTTTATCTCATGTGTACAAAGGACTTAAATGGGATTTCCTCTTACTATAGTTATGTATTGTATGTATTGAATGTTATTAGTGCATTTCCTATTAAATGACCTAACCTGTTTGGACCAATACTATATAGAAACAAAAACCAAAGTGTAAAAAAAAGTGTAGCAGTAAACAAAATCTGTTGATTTAATCATGAAAGCTCTATCTAATTCACTAATAAATAATCGGACTGAACGATGGACTGACTGACTGACTGACTGGCTGACTAACGGCTAAAAATAGAATTCCTTCCAGCGAAAGCCGTCGCCATTGTTTGTACACGAAACGTAAACTTGGGAACAAAATTTCAGACTGATGTAGTGAAGGAAGTATCGAATGACACTCACAAAAAAAGAAAGAACTAGCAATGAGGTTGTTTTTAACATTGCTGCTGAGCTACAAAAAGTATGCTCCGGGGAGCTCTGCAGCAACAACAACAGTCTCGACGAGATTACATCCCACCAAATTGGAAAATGGATGCCCTGTGCTGCGCTGGATAGGATTGATGCAGTATGTACCTACCTACCGGCAAAACGGAAAAATAAACAAAGTGGACAAAATGGGTGGAAGCATTTGTTTGCGAATCTCGGATTTCGAATTTTCTTCCCGGGTGATTGTGCAGGGTGAACAATCATGTCTGACGGAATACAGAAAATCTTTCAGAAGGTTTTTGTTTAATATCGATTAAATCTAATTTCCAACTTTGCTTAGAGTCGTAGCTTTCCGATTATAATTATTTCGACATTTTTGATAGTTTTAAAATAGATAATAGAATGTTGCGGTTCTGTGGAGCAACCTGTAATATAGGGACAGAAATTTCAAAACATCCCCTCCCTTATTCCTTTCTATAACGCATATTATTCTTAGTTGGGAAACGCGATACAAAACTAGACCTTAAATTACGTCGATTAGCTGAAAAAAGCAATACAATGTACCACGTGTCTCCATGTACAGTTCATATCAGAGAAATAAAAGCGGCCGCATGAAGTTATTTTCCCCAGTTAACAGGCATTTGATTACTTGAAGTCCCACAACAAAACTTTACGAGTTTTTACGATACAGCACCAGGTATTAAAGTTTGTTCGCTGTCGGTTAAAGTAAAAATTAGGAATTTCAATTTGTTTTTGAAAATTTTATTCGTTTTCAAGTCAACTATACTGCATTAAAACTTATTCATCAAAAACTGAAAGTTGAAATAAATATGTATGTTTTACGAGCAATCAAAAAAGGGGAATAATTTTTACAAAATGAGTTGATTAGAAATAATGAACAAAAAGTTAAATTTGAACAGGTCAGAGAATAATTTCATCTCAGCTTTTCAATGTGTTCATCATTATCGATCAGAAAAAGTGGGAGAACTTAAAATTGACTCATATTTGACAGTTTTCATGCAGAAACATTGGGGTACAATACGTTCTATGAAATAGAAGTTTAATGTTCAAGCCGTTTTCCAATATGGTTCTCATTCTCTCCGCTTGAATATCGTCAAAACCCAAATGATGTCAAATTAAATAGATATGTACGATTCAATGAACCAATTCCACGCGTGTGTTCCACTTCGACAAACTCGTTCAGGGATAAAACCCATCGATTCGCCTGCGTTCAATAAAATTCCTAATAGGTAATAATGCCCGTATTTTTCTTGAGAGGCTATCGTCAAGCCGACACTAGCCGCTTCCCGTATCCTTTAGAGGAAAACTGTGTGCGTCGCACAGATTGTTATCGATATTAGGAGGGGTTCGAGGACATTATAGCCCATTTTGCCAAGAAAGAGCAAACCTATCACCGAACCTATTGGGGAAATAAAGACACAAACAAATATAACATCATCGGTGCGACCTCCTATCTTTATCGCTCGGCCAAAAATAGCAGTTGGCAAAAGCGGCTCTCGGCATAGAACGCTATGAAAATGAGGATCATTGCGTATTGGAAGGATGGCTTTATTCCACAGTCAGAGGTAAAGTGAATTATACAAGCGGAAAGACTTACACAAACTAATTATTTTTATCAATCGGCTGGTAGAAGGCAAATGAATTAAATGTAGACTTAATTTTCCTTCTCTCTTGTTACTTGGATAATACTTCTGAACAGGTAGATTGGCGTTGCAAAGTATTCATTAGGCATTTTTCATCTAGGATGAAAAGGCATCAGTATTCAAGCAAAGTTATAATCAATACGTTTCCATACATGTCACTCTGTACTGTAAAAAATTCAAGTCCGCATCGCGATTCTGTATTTGTTTCAGATGAACAAGTGCAATAGATATTCAATGCACTGAAACTTTATAAATGTATCGGATTTTTTGCGAATACACAGTAGCGAAAATCGGGTTTAGTGCGTTTATTTAATAGTACTTTTATTATGCGTTTTTCCATAATGGTGTCTTTTGGTGACATTTTATCAGTAAGTTAATGTGTTCTTTTGGAATACCTCCATGTTTAATGATCGCTCCTTCCAAAAGTGATATTAAAAACACATTTTTCTACTTTACAACATACACAAAAGTTTTAGCAAAACTTCTCCTGAAAAACTTTGTCGAGATTTTGGAGATTTAGTACTTTTTATGACAGCAAGTTATAAAGGTAATATGGAGACGCATGGTGCATTGTGTCATCAACACTATGGCTAAACTTTTTGTGTAAAAATTTAAAGATTTATAATATTCTGCATAGCAGTGAGATCATATTTGCATCAAATTATGATCAAAAATAACCTGACCGATAATACTCTTAAATTTCGAAGGAATGATTTTTTCTTCAATACAAATATGAAGTTTCAGATTCACCAGATGTATAGGTTTCCATACCTACATAATCCCTTCAAAATTTGTGCAATGAATAAATATAATTTAGGAGCTTCAACAAATTTCACCGTCGAGCTTACCTTAACATCCATTGCAAACGACAGGTCAGTTTCCCCGGTGGTTTGAATACCCCTTCCCCATATATGGAAGTTTCTCCCTAGCTATCCATTTAGACTGTAGATACTACAGCCATCCGACAACGTAACGTTAAATGCCACCCACTCGGAGAAGGTCAGACAAGTACCGTTTCATTCCACAGCTGAATGATAAAGCCTTTTGCAAGGCCCTACGGACGTCGAGCAGCTTTGCCCTATGCGAAAGCTTGCTTAATAGTGATTTTCAACGCAAACGTGACAAATCAACCGCTTAATTAAATTTCATGCTAATTAAGTTATTAAGCTGGGAAGATAGGATATAATTGATTAAACGGAGATTGTAGCGAAGTTTGTAGTGATGACGTTAGTAGTACAGCATTTATAATATGATGTATTATTTCGTCACATTAGAATTGTTAGTTAGGTAATACACTCCCTTCCTCATGATTAGCGGCTTCACCACACGGATCAACGGATTCGTTTCAGAACTTTACAACACTTCAAGCGTTTGCCAAATTAAACAGTGATCAAATAATCCACATTATACGTCTTTGAAGAAAAAAAAACTTTGTTCTAAACGGCAGTGAATAGTAAACACAGGGAAAAAATATGCTCGTCCACTTCCAAACATTCGCGTTGTGTGGAGGCAGTGCACCATTGATTACCTTTTTGTTGCTTTTACAATACTATGCATTGGTTCGCATGCTTGATATAGCAACTTCTGTAGTGTTTCGCCTTCCTCGTATTAAATACAAGGCGGAGAGTTCACTTTCGAAAGAACGAAATATCTGCCTCTCTTTGCAGGAATGCGAAGAAAAGATATGAATTATTTATCTTTTGATATCACTTATATTTTTCACCCATTTTAGCATAATAAATACATAATTTCTGCTGCAACGCCTGATTGGGCGCTACTGAAACTGATTACTATCTTGAATTGTGTCAACCCTATTCCCGTCCGCAATGTTTATTAATTGGACGTTTTCGGCAGGATTGCTAGATTTTTAATACATGGTTGCTATCATGGTTACTATAAATTGGAATATAGCTGAAAAATTAACGTTAAGGACGGGAAGAGGGGTGCTACCCAATTAAATCATTTGCTTAAGGAACTGCAAATATCCATTTTACACAATTTCGAGAAAACAACAAAAAACTGTTTTTGAACAAATTGGCACCGAATCTTTCAAATTCTTTGATACAGATCAATAGTTTTTGGCAAAACTTAACACTCTGGGGCACTTCCAGTGCGAAAACTGAGTAATCTGGGAAAGATTTTTCTATTAAAGAGCTCGATGACTACTACTCGATAAAATCATTTTTGAAAAATGGCGTATAGATCACTTTTGCAAATTACGATAGTGTAGTTTCTCAAACAAACAAACATTCCTGAACAAACTTTTTTTTTTGTATTTTTTGCCAGAACATGTATTTTTGGACGAGGATTCAGAATATACAGAACTCTCATATTGGTCAAAAATGTTAAGTAAGCAGTTTCTCAAACAAACGGTTCTAATGGTTCTTTTCTCTGGAGACGTGAACGGAATAAAGCATTATGGAATCAATATGGCGAAAGGAAACTTAAGTGAAGTTTCGAGAGAATAAAAATTTAACGATTTACATTCCGAGGAGCTCAACAGCTGACACAGTAGCGTGCGTTGGCTTGTTTCGTGGCCTGACGAGTCCAGGAGTCACAAACTCCATCAACCTCATGAGAATCATCAAACCACTCGAATCTAACACGGGTAAAAATCTTAACATTTCCCTCATATGATGGAAGGTGACATCACGCTGCACTCGTTCTTAATTTAAGACAGTGGTTGTTTATAATTTATTGAAAGTTGTCTATAACATTAATGTTACTATTCCCAACTAACGACTGTTAGATTTTCTAAGAATTCTGTGATCGTTCAACAATGACGTCACAGGTTTTAGGGGGGCTAAGATTTTGTGACAGTACATATATTGCCGCTAACCGCAAGTCAAACTTATCTCTATATGGATGCCATATCCAGATAAGTCTGACTTGCGGACTTGCGGCCACAATACACGGTTCGAGGCCGCATCTCCCCATCCTCTAATGCGCCCACGCTCGCCAAGTCGTTTTGCACCTGGTCTGCCCATCTCGCTCGCTGCACTCCACGCCGTCTCGTACCTGCTGGATCGGAAGCGAACACCTTCTTTGCAGGGTTGCTGTCCGGCATTCTTGCAACATGCCTTGCCCATTGTACCCTTCCGGCTTTAGCTACCTTCTGGATACTGGGTTCGCCGTAGAGCTGGGTGAGCTCGTGGTTCATTCTTCACCGCCACACACCGTCCTCTTGCACACCGCCAAAGATGGTTCTAAACACCCGTCTCTCGAATACTCCGAGTGCTTGCAAGTCCTTCTCGAGCATTGTCCATGTTTAATGTCCGTAGAGGACTACCGGTCTTATTAGCGTCTTGTACATGACACATTTGGTACGATGGTGAATCTTTTTTGACTCTAGTTTCTTCTGGAGCCCATAGTAAGCCCGACTTCCATAAATGATGCGCCTTCGTATTTTACGACTAACATTATTATCAGCCGTTAACAAGGATCCAAGGTAGATGAATTCCTCGACCACCTCGAAGGTATCCCCGTCAATCGTAACACTGCTTCCCAGGCGGGCCCTGCCGCGCTCGGTTCATGTACTTTGCATGTACTTTGTCTTTGACGCATTCACCACCAGTCCAACTTTTGTTGCTTCACGTTTCAGGCGGGTGTACAGTTCTGACACCTTTGCACATGTCATGTAATCCGCGAAAATGCAAAATTGTTAGATTCTTATACAAAAAATGTAGACTCACAGACAAATATTGTTAGAAAAGCCTGCAAAATTGTAAGATCTCATACAATATTTGTATAAGAATCTAGCATCCCAAGTAGCACACGCAACATCTTCCTAAAAGCACCTTGTTTTTATTCAGTTTCATTAGAGGCATTGGAAAAACATCAAAGCACAAAAAAGTTGCATCAAGATGTCAAAAACGTTCGAATTGTGATCAATGTTTCATTAAAATTGCAACGCAGTACGTGTTTGACATTTGAAATACTGCACTTTATGTTGCAAACGCGAAACAAAATCATTAAGTTGCATATTTTTCACCATGTAACTTCAATGCATCTTTCAAAATGTAATTGTTCGTTTACATTGAGTTGCAGATAAGTTGAGTGTGTCTTCATGTTTAATTTAGCATCGTTCAACGTTTTGACAACTCACAACTGTGATGGTGCAATCAAGTAACAGAAAGCCCGAGTACTAAACTTCTTAATCGTAGTCAACATGCAGTCCCTTCGAAGTGTTGAAGGTGCTGTGGTAGAGTGGAAGACTATCAATCGCAAGATCCATAAATCGAATCGAAAAAATTGAATATACGGATCATTTTTATACGATAAGTAGCTATTAGAGCAGGGTTTAAGATATGCGACCCACCTAGCAGAATCCTACATTGCTTGCGACCCACCAGGTACCAAATGCATTGATTTTGTGAAATTAGATAAAAATTAGTTCGCGTTAGATTGGACAAATTATAATAAATTGCTTTATACCCCATCATTGTATTTGTCAAAAATTCGTCAATTTTTTTGATTGGATTTGGATGGAATTTGGTTTGAATTAGGATTGGATTTGAAATTCATTCAGATTGATTTTGAATTGTATCTCGATTTGATTAAGATTGGATTCAGATTTGATTTGAACTAGATTTGGATTGGATTTGAATTAGATTTGGATTGGATTTAAAATAGATTTGGATTTGATTTAGATCGGATTCGAATTGGCGTAGAATTGGTTTTGGATTGGGTTCGGGTTTTACAATTTTTTATAGGACTTCTTTCTACTTGCCCAAATATCGCATAACAAAAAAAAGGCCGTTGACTTCGTCAGGTTTGTTATTCTTTAATCATCCAATCATTTATTAGATCCTAATTCAAAATATGTAATAGATTTGAGGGACAAAATAGTAACAAAATTATGAATTGAGATTTGTTTTTCGCGACCCACCACTGAACAGCACACGACCCCCCTGGGGGTCACGACCCACAGTTTGGGAACCTCTGTATTAGAGAATACTATCGAAAGATATTAAAATCGTATTTGTTTACTTTGATTTGTAGGCCTTTGTCCATTGTGAATCGAGATATCATCTTCCGTACCAGGGTTGCCACATATACAGATTATTCTGTATTTTACAGATTTTTGGGGTAGAGCGGTGACCAAGAATCTGTATATACAGATATACAGATTTTCAGCTAAATTACAGATTTTACAGATTTCCTGAAGAGTTAAGTACTTAATAAATAAAAAAATACTATTAGTAAATATTTGTTTTCTATGAGGTTTGAGGCTTATAAATATTCTTCGCCAAACTGATATTATTGAAGGCTATTCTCAAATTAGCAAAATCTTAATTTGAAGAGACAGAACATGTTGACTCTAGTTTTACTTTTTATTAACAGTTCATGCTTTTGAAACCAGATTATGCACCGTAAAAAATGTTCATATTTGATTACAGGGGTCTTAGAAAAAGCTCAAGCAATAATTAAAGAAAATCAGATCTAGCCTTTTTCACATATCCAGAAACAATTATTCAGTAGTTCTGTTTAGTGGGTTTAGTGTGACTAAGCAATGTGGTTTGTCCACTAAAGCTGTTGCGTATATGGCTATAACAGTTAATGACGGACTTTTGACAGATTCTATTCACATATTTAATGTGGCAACCCTGTTTCGTACATGTTCATAACATAATCGGAGGCGGGAGTACAGGATGGCACGAAAATTTTAAATAGCAGTAGATTTGAATGCGAGTTGAGGGCATTTTTTGTGGCGATATAAATCTCACGACGTTCCATCTGCCACGCTTCCATATGAAGGAAAGGGAAAAATATCAGTGTAGAAGCTAATATCTCTCCACTGGAAAAACTAACAGTGGGTAATGTCTTTGACACAACCGCGAAGTGGACGTAGGACTTGACTTGAACATTAGACTGGCCCAGATTACTATGGGGAGAAAAAAAGTTGTCGAATTCCACGGGGCACCCCCCAGAATTGTGTCTTTGGGTGAGAAAATCAATCTTTGAAAATTTCAGCTCAATCGCTTGTTGCATAAGCTGGCGCATTTGATTTGAAGTTTGTATGGGGATTTCAGCCAAAATGTATAGGAAAATACACCTCCGTGAGTCATTCGATCTGGAAATTGGTTCTGATTGCTCGATTGACCTCAGAATTGCAAAAACGGCAGTTGGTATACTACAGAACAATTTCACAGAACATTGCATGATGATTAAATGAACTTTTATATAATTTTCGGCTGGTTTATTAGGAGCTGATTTGTGTGTTTTTGGGTTTTTTGATCGAATCGCATCAGCCGAAACCTATATAAAAGTTCATTTAATCATCATACAATGTTCTGTGAAATTATTCTGTAGCATACCAACTGCCGTTTTTGCAATTCTGAGGTCAATCGAGCAATCAGAACCAATTTCCAGATCGAATGAGTGACGGAGGTGTATTTTCCTATACATTTTGGCTGAAATCCCCATACAAACTTCAAATCAAATGCGCCAGCTTATGCAACAAGCGATTGAGCTGAAATTTTCAGAGATTGATTTTCTCACCCAAAGACACAATTCTGGGGGGTGCCCCGTGGAATTCGACAACATTTTGTTTCCTGGGCCAGTCTATTGAACATGCCTTCAAATATACATAATATGTATGTCCTAATCTCCCACATCAACAAATTTGTACAAAATATCAACGATAACAGCCCAAACATTAATATAATATTTTTCATGAGCCATTCAGAAAAATATCTCAAATACAAAATACATTATATTCCCTTCTTTGGCAAGACGGCTTGATCAAAAAACTATTTCGAACGTGAATATTCAAAAACTTTCCAGGAAGTATCTATCCGGTCACGGACGGGAAGCGGTGGAACTGCCTGTAATAAGCCACCAGTTGGCTCAGCAGGGATGTAGACTGTATCACTGCCTTTCGACTCAAGGGTTTCCAAGTCTGTACGATAGCGACAAAAGGAGAAAATTATTTAACTCTTATAGCATTGAAAAAAAGCTGTTTGTTTCGGTTCAAATAAGTAAGTAAGATCAAATAAGTAAGCGGTATTTTCAAATAATTATGTATTTCGCGAGATGGAATAAAAAAGACTGAATCCTCTGCGAGCGAATGCACTTTTCTTTTACACTTAATTTTGAATTGTCTCTGCTTCCCGATAGGTCGAACAATCAGTTAACGTTTTGTTTTCCCTTCATTATCGATGCGTTCGTGATGGGTTTCTTCTTTTTTACTCTTGTTACTTGCTGTTGGCGTCTATTTAGTACATTATCGTACAACATCGTTAGTAGTAGGGGACCGAAATACCCGCAGTCGACGGATTTGATGAAATGTTATTGATAAAATTTGGCGTGTTATCTCCGATTTTTATATTTCAAAATGTATTTCATTATATGAGAGATTTGGACATATAAGGTACATATCTTTGAGCCCCTTTCCCACTGTTCGCTTTGAAATTATTTATAAAAAAATCAGAAGGGTTATATACAAGATACGACCGCCCGACGTAAACTACGTAAAACAGATCATAAGATAATTATTTTGGTTAGAGCCTAGAGTGATTGAAATTTTGACTTTTGCGCTCCCTTGTGCTTGAACGATAACATTTGCTGTTTTGGTTAACCTCCTAAATGTTCAACTGAATTGGTTATAATATAACTGAGTACGAGCAGTTTGAAGTTTGTATGGAAATTACTATAGAAAACGCCCCGTATGTGAGAGATCGTTACGTGAGGCGGATCACTAACTATTTAGAGGAAGATTTCAGCGCCGGGCGGCTCCCAATACCGGACACTTCTTGAAACGACACTACTTGCAGAAGTCCCTCCTCCATCTTATTAAGTACAAAAGGAAGCTATTGAACAGGCTTCTAACGGCAAGGAATATCAGATCTTCATGTGATAAACTTTGTATAAAACTACACTTACTTCAATTGTTTCTTCTTGCTGAGAAAGCCACAGAAATTAGCAGAAACAAAAATTGAAGAGGACATTGAAAAAGGTGGGAATTTGAAGAGTCAAATAAGCTCTACTAACAATTTTTAATATTTACAACTTAAAGCACGTGAATAATATTACTATTCTGAATTATGTCTTTACTCGTGTAACAGGAACTTAGTCACATTTGAACATGATGCAATAGTGTCCGGTACTAGGAGACATTTTTCTGAATCGTAAAATTTTTCACCAAAATTCATCGTCGAAAAACGTGTTCAAATGATCAAATATAGTTTGTATGAATCATCAATGGTCAATAGTCATATTTTGTGTTTCTTTCTTCTATCTATTCTTCCTTTGAGGCAATATAACTCACGAAGAGGATGACCGATTTGCGAGATTTCCTCACTAATCGATTCGTATTGGGATCAGCTGTGTTTCTATATGCATAAGGTTAGTAAATTTTAAAGTAAAAGTTGGGAAAATTGTCCAAATACAATATTAAGGCGAGTTTGAAGAAAACCTAATGCGATCGCTCGAAAAATGATCTAGAGTGCGGCGTCGTCGCAATCAACGCAGAAAATGACATTTCGAACGTTAAACGAAAATACCCGAGCAACGCAGGGTACATCCTGCTAGTATAGTATAAAAGGAAATATAATCCGGATAGTTAAAGTTTTTTTTGTTTAATGGCTTATGTGTCTGGCACTGGAGGATCTCCCCCAAAATATAATCAACCCGGAGACTTCATAGAATATTTTTCTAAATCTGTAAGACGATTGTTGTTGCGAACCGATCGGATTTTCGTAAGCAAAGTTATAAAGAAAATAAAACTGCTTATTATTGAGGTTATTCTTTCACGTGCTTAATTGAATTTCCCACGATTTAGTATTTCCATAATAATTTTTCTTGCAAGCAGCGAATTGTTTCGCAATAAAGACGATTTATTTACTTGCTATGTTTCCTATGTTGCCAACTTACTCTTATATTTTTAGATATTAATGACCAACGTTGCAAAACGGTTTTCCGAAAAAAATACTGTTTTCATAGTAATTCTCATACAAGCTTCAAACTGCGCGTGCGTGCTTAGTCAAATTACAACCATTGGGATGTTGGATATATGGGGTCGGGAGGTAGCGAGGTTTGTATATGTAAACGTTTTGCCGCGTGTAATGTGTAGTTTTTCCGCAAATCATGTTCAATCGCACACCAAGCCATTTATGTTTCGAACAAAATTGGCGTAACTCACTATATATGAAAATGATTGGATATGACAATTTAAAATTTTCATTTAAAAACCCCAAAATGTATTATTCCACAGTGGTGATGATGCCTTTCTCCGATTGTTATTCGACTTAAAGTGATTAATGCATTTCATAGTTAATTGCCTATTAACCTTAGTAAGATGTTGGGGTCAATATGACCCAAAACGCAACTTCACAGTAGAATAACTTTTTACCTGATAATACGATCGTTTTGAAATTTCTTGACTTTTAATATTTTGTGGAAATGAAGCATCTGACATGAGAAAAGTATTTTAAGGTGCAACAGGAACGACCCCACAAAAAAAGTTACGAATAAGATATTAGGGTCATATTGACCCAGAAATGTAAATGCTTATAAAACAGTCAAATTATACCCGAATTGCAAAGTTTATATACCGTTCTAAAGATAAACTCATCAATTTTGTGGCTATATGGTTCTGGAGACAATGGCCACCGGGAAACAACTTCCACGGGGACCTTGTCGGTCATATAAGGGGAGCATAAAAATCGCTCCATATATGCCATTCGATCGCTAATTCTTCATATATTCTCTTGAAACGGTAATGTATGGTCCATGAAAGGGCTTCCGACGAAAGTGGCCACTCCTGGTACATGCAAGGTGCCCCCGGGGAACCCACAGGAGGGGACATTTCCGTTTTAGCACCAAAATATGCCGTGCGGTGGCTCTTTTGTCATGATTTTCCACCAAACAGATGGTTATGCGCTTGAAATCGATAAATGACCACATTGGCCACTCCTGGTACATGCAAGGCGCCCCGGGGAACCCGCAGGAGGGGACATTTCCGTTTTAGCACCAAAATATGCCGTGCGGCGTCTCTTTCGTCATGATTTTCCACAAAATAGATGATTATGCGCTTGAAATCGATAAGTGACCACATTGGCAACGCCTGGAACCTATGAGGGGCCCCCAGGGAACCCGTAGAAGTGGACATTTTCATTTTGACACCAATATAAGCCGTGCGGCGGCTCTTTTGGTGTTTTCCCATCGAACAGATAGACGTGCGCTCGAAATCGATAAGTGACCACATTGGCAACATTTGAAACCTATGAAGCTCCCTCGAAGAAAATGACATTTCCATTTTTACACCAACATATGTCATGCGGCGGCTCTTTCGTCGTAATTTTCCTCCAAATAGGTGCCCTCGAGATCGATTATTGACATATTGTCCACCCTTAGAACCTATGAGGTGAACCCGGGAGCTCGTAAAAGAGTACATTTCCATTTTAACACCAAAATATGCCGTGCGGTGGCTCTTTCTTTGTTATTTTCTACCAAACAGATGGTCATGTGCTTGGAGTTGATTAGTGATATTGTCTACTCTTGGAACCTTTGAGATGCCCTGCGAACCCGTAAGAGAGGACATTTTCATGGTTATATCAAATTTCTGTGCCGCTTGCGGCAGCTCTATCTTCGTCTATCATTGTCTACCATGGCCACAAGTCTTCAAAAAGTTGGTTATGCGCTTGAAATTGTTCTTCATTTGAAATTGAGTATACTGAGTCAAATTAAAAAATAGTTTCTGGGCTACTGTGATGATTCCTTCGAACAGCTCTCCAAGGGGAGGGGACAGGATTTTCTATTCCGCATCTCGATATTATCATTAGTCGATGGTCCCTTCAATATCGACTCATAGAAGTTTGAGGTTTTCACCGATCGCCGTGTACAATGATATGAAAACGCAACATTTTGATATAAAAAAAAATCTCTCTTTCTGTGAGACTCCTGCGGGTACCTTGTAGGTTGAAGATATTATGACCTATGACCTATTTGATAGAAAAAAAAAACAAGAATAATCTACCTAGTGGTGATGGTGCCTTTATCGTTCGTTCAAAAGGGTTGAGAGATATATAAAAAAAAGTCTAATATAACACTAATAGGTAGATAGCTCTTATTTTTCATATTTGTTCATTTGCATTCTAAAACTTTCTGCTGAATGCTACTTATTGCAAGCCAATCGGATGAGCATAAGTGCCAGAAAAGTGGTTTTCCCATGTAGCTGCTGAAATTAGTATTTTGGCCATAACTTCGGAGCCCATAGTCCGAACTTGCCAATTCTCAATAGGAAACAATAGGACAGGATTTCCGTCGAATGCCATTTACTGCGAGCAATTCGGTTGAGGAAAAGTTCCTAAAAAGTGAGTTAGATTTTGTGTGCACAGACACTTTCAATGAATTCTTCACGGCACTCCACAATTACCGAAATTGGGCATGGGGACATTTAAAGAGCATAACCAACTATTTGATGGAAAATTATAGTGAAAGAGCCGCTGCACGGCATGTCTTTAAGGGCCGATGTCCACGTAAAGTTTTTTCATGTTGCTTGCACGCCGCGTTCATTAAAGTACCCAGCATCAAATGGAGTAATGCACACGTAAACGTGTGCACGACTACATTTGATGCCGGATACCTTGCGTGGACGCGGCGTGCACGCAGCTTGAAAACACGCTACGTGGGCATCGGCCCTAAGTAAGAGTAAGAGTAAGCACGGAAATGTCCTCTCCTATGAGCTCCACGGCGGTAGGTTCCAAAATGGAAGATGTGGTCACTTATTCATTTCGGTATAAAAACGGAAATGTCACCATCTACGGGTTCCCCATGGGCATCTCATTGGTTCCAAGAGTGGCCAATGTGGTC
>NW_026943189.1:900000-999245 GCF_024139115.2 Armigeres subalbatus
GAAAACAGTACAAAGTAATAGTTGATCTTCATTATCTGCTTTCGAAACTCGATCACCGATTGTGAAATCAATATGCGTCGAGTATTCCATGTCCTGTTATGTAAAAAGAAAAAGAAAATAAGCACACAAAAAGATTGTTCACACGCAATAATATCGTGTTAAGTTTTCTTTTATAAACAATTTTAGTCGTTCTGTGGAACTAAATGCCAATCTGAAAAAATGTAAATTACTTTGGTTATTTTGAAAATGTACAAAAAATATGTACCGAATATTTCCTGGCCCGCCAGCAAGTGTTCAATCTCAAAATTGGCCCATGACTTGAAAAGGTTGGGCAGGCCTGATGTAAGGTTTTTATCCCGGCCAGATGGTGGACCTCGGATGTTCTTGTCCTGGGAGGGATGTGGAGGATCATCCTCAGGAATTTGTTAGACGAATTAGCTATCTCTTCAGATCCTTGGGAATAATTAAGAAATGTGATAAATTGGAAATAGTGTCTACACCCTAAAAATGAATTACTCAAAATTGAGTCGAATCCAAATCACTTTTGCTGGGTTTTTCATATACGTTGTAACTGTAAATGTAGTAAAAGATACTACTTCAATGAAATAATATATAAATAATAATTTCTTGAAAGTAAAGCATGTCTTTCCATCATTGGAAATTTGAATTTTTTTTTTCGAAAGGGAGGGAGGAGGTTAGTTTTATCCCAAAACACCAAAATCCTCAAAATCTAAAAAATGGACATGATGCCCATCAAGTTTTTCTATCTAGACGAGTACATTTTACAGCATACAGATCCTAGTTTGAGCGGAATCATCATTTTATCGAAGTTATATATTTTACTCAAATTTTGAGTATAGGGTGTCTCAGAAAGTATAAGCTTAAGTATAAATATCATTGTTCACATTTCAATTTATCGCTCTGTGATTCATATGTATACCATTTGATTAAGTATTTATTGAAATGCGAAACATTTTCCTTAAAAAGCGCAAACGATCTTTCACACCACAATCCACAATCACACTTCTTCGAAGGACGAAAAGAGACAGACGACACATCGCCGGTGGTAAATCATTCAGAAACCTCTTCCCGTTGCCCAACTTGTCTTGAGCATAAAGTAATTATTGAATTGCAAAGCTTTTTCCTTGAAAAGCGCAAACAGATCTTGCACAAATGGTGCACTTAACTCCCAATATTCACCGAGTTAGATGGGGAAAATGGAAGATAAGGTGATAAGGATATGGTGATGAGTTTTCATTTCAGAACATGAACGCAAATCGGGAGATCGTTCAAGCTGTTCCCGTAAAAATGGTTCGTCCGTTCAAGACAGTGTTGTCCTACACTCAGTGCGAAAAATTCTGCTCTTTGATTTTACTCCAACTAAACGATTTTATAATCTTAGCTAAGTAAGTGTAACTAATAGAGGGATATTTGAATTTTCTAAATGTCATGTCAAACTATTGAAAAAATGCACACCAGAGCCTCAGGAGCGCGCGCACTGAAAATACACTGGAGTGTTTTCACTGGAGTGTATTTTTAGCGCGCGCGCTCCTGTGGCTCTGGCGTGCATTTTTTTTGATAGTTTGACATGACATTTAGAAAATTCAAATATCCTTCTATTAGTTATACTTACTTAGTTAAGATTGTAAAATCGTTTAGATGGAGTAAAATCAAAGAGCAGATTTTTTCGCACTGAGTGTAGGACAACACTGGTTCAAGATATGGAAAAATCTGAGAATGGAAAATCAATCAAGAAACAAGAATCAAACACGGACTTTCAGGAAGCATATGAAGAAGAAAACGAAGTGAATAACAAGCCGCATATGTCAAAACATGGGCCCATACGATAAACTTTGTATTTCGATCACGTAGTTTGGTCCTGCTCGGAAAATGACGCCTCCAGAGAGCAATTATTGGATACCCTTGTGGCCCGAGGTAAACAACCCTTCAGGGAAGTTCGAGGTGTTTTGGGAGATCGTGATGTTGTCTATATGCAGGCCATTTACAGTTTTCTTTGTGCTTCTGACATCAAAATCTAATATTTTGTTTTTTTTTTCTTCTTTCTTCAAAGTTTTTTTTTGTTTAGTCTCTGCCTTTTTGTTCCGTAGAGCTCCATAGCTCTTGCCATCCGGAAGATGCTCCCAGTCGAACCATTCCTCGAGCATGACGACACGCCACATAGTCACTGACGCCAAATGCCCGGATGAGAAGCTGAAATTTCCTTATCCCAAATCCTAACCCGACCATCCTTAAACATTGTAAACTAACCTCGAGTCACCACGAGTACGCTGGCTCCTTCCCCTCTCTTATTAACAGTATAATAAAATGATATTGATTGTATATATCACAAAGAACCATGGCTCCGTAAAGTGTTATACACGCCTGAGCCTACCAAATAAACAAACTTGGAAAAAAAAAGAAAAAAAAAACTTTGTATTGGAAATGCTGATAAGCCAGTTTATTTAGAAACATTCTGTAATAAAACAATGATTTGACAAGCAATTTGTATGTGTGGAATGCTCTCAAATCCATTTGCAATAACCCAGAGGACGCTCGCTCTGAATCGTACGCGGGACAATATAAGCTCAACAAAAAGGAATAGTAACGATTGTGGCATAAACTGCTTTCTTTATGAAATCTATATGATTACGATTACGACTGGTAAATTTATTTTCATTTAACTCGGTCAATGAAATTGTTAAGTACATAATTTCTGTTCAAAAGAGTGGAAGGAAAAATTAATTTAGGATCCTCCCCGATGATATTGGTTTGGCATACCAATCTGTTTTTACACTTCCACCGTCTTGTCTGATGACTACCAAGTCTAAGTCCCTCCTCTCCAAATTCGCAAGTAAAATTAATGGTGTCGTTTTGTGCGTTGAAAACTGACAGAACTTGATTGATTTGATCCTTGTGCAAAACAAGAAAAAGATCATCCACATATTTCCTTATGAATTGAGGAGGAATACCCGCTGACTTGGTGAGCGTGGGGCGTATCCGAGGATGGAGAGATGCGGCCTCGAACCGTGTATTGTGGCGTCAAATTGTTGATTCAGTGTTATCTGTTTAGATGTAAACTAAATAAATGAAATGACCTGCTTGCATAATTGCCTTGGTAATCAAGATCTCCATGACAATATCCAGCCACCCATCCACCACCCAATACACATAACCCACAGTAAACGCCCATCCTCCGGCTGCAAAACACCCACTATAGTGTGTGGCAAAAGATAGTGAAAAAAAAAAAAACTGACCATGATTTTGTCAAGTATAGCACTTTTAGTCAGACTAAACATTTTATTGCAATACCTATTATTCTTAAAGTGAGGCCAGAAACATTCTACATGAAACCGAACAGGACAAATCTCCGTAAGAAAGTAGCGGTAATTAACAAATTGACTGACATTGAGTAAGTTTGTGAGAAAGATTGAAGATTGAGTTTATTAATTTATGTCATAATAAAACCACAGGCCCTGAAGAAGATCCCATCCCCGGATCGAAACGTCGGTGGTGAAATAAAACTGTCAGCGCTATTATCCGTGACTGAAAGCCAATCCAAAAATTGAGATATTACATTTTTATGGTTTACCAGGATTTTCGAGAAGCATGAAATAAATCCCGAAAAATATCTATCATGAATCTTAGAGATTCTTAAAAAATCCTTACTGATTTCAAGAAATAATCGCAAACTTCTAAAAATTCTTAATCACTTATTTATCGGGAATTTCTATGAATCGCTACGCAGGGAACTTTATGAACCTTTCAGAGAAACCCTCAAAGTTTCGCAGCCCCTCACAAACAAGATCTCCTTAGAACTTCCAAGATTTTATATGGACTTTTCTGAATTCTTTTTTCTATGGACTTTCAACAATCTATCCGAACGTGCTAGAATTTTCATAAAACACTAAGAGTTACAAAAAATCCTCGTGGAGCTGCCTGTTTGCATAGTTTGCAGCTCACGCAGCATGCTTGTCATAGAATAGTTACTATGTTCACAAATTACGTAACGCCGCTGAGGAAGGGAGGCTCATTATCATTACACTTAATCTGAAATCGGGTGTGTTACAGCCTAATTAGTGTCAAATGACATTAATGTCATGACATTCCGTGACATTTTTGTAATTTTGCTCTCATGTAATACACTGTGTAAACAGATAAATGTTCTGTTAGACGAACTTATAGCATCCCTTCAGCGCTACATGTTCATCCAGAATCCCGAACAAACCACTTCTCACTCTGCATTTCTCACTTCTCGCTGTTTTTTTACAGTCGTCTCACTACTCCCTTCGCGCTTCTAACTTTTCACAGTGAGAAGTGAAAAATTAAGAAAGAGAAGTGAGATGTCTCGCTACTCACTCCTCATTATCACTTCTGGCTGTAAAACGTGAGAAGCCCGAACTGAGTACTGAGGTGTCTCACTACTCACTCCACGCTCTTCATTTTTTAAAGTGAAAAGTGAGAAATGAAGAGTGCGAAGTGAGGAGTGAGACGTCTCACTTCTCACCCATAATTTATCACTTTTCGCTGTAAAAAGTAAGAAGCGCAAAGTGAGTAGTGAGACGTGTAACTACTTACTTCGCGCACCTCATTTTTTGCAGTAAGAAGTTAAAAATGAGGAGTGAAGAGGAGACGACTCACTTCCCACTCCTCTTTTCTCATTTTCCACTGTGAAAAGTGAGTAGTACGAAGTGAGTAGTGAGACGTCTCACTTTTTACAGCGAGAAGTGTGAAATGAGAAGTGAAAAGTAGGACGTCTCACTTCTCATTTCTCACTTCTCATTGTGAAAAGTGAGTAGGTCAAATTGGGTAATGAGACGTCTAACTACTCACTTCACGCTTCTCACTTTTTGCAGTGAGAAATGGAAATGAGGAATGAGAATTGAGACGTCTCTCTTTTCACTCTTGATTTCTCACTTATCAAATGACCTATTCGGTCAAATGTCTTATTCGGCTAAATGTTCTATTCGGTCAAATGACCCTTTCGACAAACGACCCTCTCGGCCAAACGACATTTTCGGCCTAATGGTCTGTTCGGCCAAACAACTTTCGGCCATGTGGTATTTGGTCAAATGACATTCGGCCAAACGTCCCTTCCCCTTGTACTATATTTCTCCACTGTGTTATATTTCGCAACCTTGGTAAAACGCAAAACTTGTTAAACTTGGTAAAACTGGGGCAAAACGCCTTTTGGGTATTCCATCATATTTACCCTATTTGGTATGGCCGTAACGAAACTAGACCTAAAATTATGTAGGTTAGGCAAAAAAAGTGTCATAATAAAAGATAGGAAGGTTGGAAAAACCGAAATTTTCCACATTTTGATGAAACATCTAACATTTTGGCGAGGCAAAACGCCCTAGGCGGACTAACCTACAATGTACTACGCGTCTCCACGCACTATCCATACTAGAATGCTGATTCGCCGACGCGTGGTGCGTTGTTCCCAAAGAGCTGCCAGCTTGAAGGCGTTTTGCCTCATGAGTTTTCCGGCAACGAAATATAACCATTTTTTTAAATGTGAATATTATCAATATGATTGAGATTTTTTACAATTTTTAAATGACCATAGCTAACTATATTTTTTAACTGCTGCATGAGTTAAAAATAATCATGATGATCGTTACAGCTAAGAAATTAAAGCAGTATTTGCTTAGCTAGAGCATATTGCCCCTCCAAAATGGCGCACGCCGCACATAAAATACACCGGCGCGTATTACATGTCGGCGTATTTTCAATACGCGCGCCTGCGTGGCTGTGGCTTGCACTATTTTGACAGATCGAAATGACATTTAGAAAACCCAGATATCCATTGTTTGCATTCATTGAATAAATTTTATTTAAATGTTAAAAATAGTTAAAAATGAAAGAGCAATTTTTTTGGCAACTGTATAGGACAACTCTGTATTGCGCAATACAAGCTTTATTCATTTCCTAAATCAACAATTTTTTTTATCTCTAACATAACTATCTAGATATTCATAATACTGTTTCATAGTAACTACTCCTTCTTTGAAAATTGCTTCTTCATGATGATTGATGAGATGAGTGTGTTATTCTGAAGTTAAATGCCTTTCACAAATTCCTTTGGAATACACCCAACTTGATATCAACTTGTTCGTGATCGACATTTGGCCCTTTACGACCTACTGTGCCTTTCGAATTTCTGTCCCTTTCAACGTTTTGTCTTTTCGACCTTTTATCTTTCGGCTTTTTGTCTTTTCGACGTTTTGTCATAGATTCGTCTAAGACTTTTATTATTTTCTAACATCGTTTCCAAACTAACTGTTAGGGATGATCCATTAATTACGTAACGCAAAAAATTGCCATTTTCAAACCCCCTCCCCCTCATACAATGAAATAAAATATAATAAAATTTGATGCCATATTATCATTAGTAAGTATTTTGAACTTAAATTTTGAATTGATTTATCTTTCAAGAAATCGCCTAAATTTCATAATAATTTCAAAAATTTCAATTATTGGTCTAAAAAAATCCAAACCCGCATAAGTCCCGCAAAACACGTAAATTGAAACCCGCAAGTACAAATCGCAATAATTAAAATCCATGTCAATCCCAAAATCCGCATATAAAAACCACGTAGAAAATCACTCCAATACCACGAAACCGGATTAAATCAATAAATTAAAGAGAGAAGGATAATAAATTCGTTTTCCGTGTATACCTATCGCAGTATTCTATGCACAAACTTGCAGAAAAACATAAACAAATCATTGACAGTGAACTTTCGGATGAATTTTGACAGGTAAATGAACCTGACAGACTTGTCATTTCAACGTTACTAATAATACAAGCACTAATATTATTAGTTGGCGAATCACTTTTATGCAACACAAATTACAAGTACTTGTAATTTTTTGACTGATTATGCTACAGGGCCCTGGAGGATTTTTCGGAAAAATCCCTGAAACTTCCGCACAATTTCCTGGACGATTTTTTGAAGAAATTCATAGAGGAATACTGGAAGAATGTCCAAACATATTTCAAGAAGAATAATCAAAGGAATTCAATGAAAAATTTAACAAAAGTGTGTAGCAAGTTTCCTCTGAATTTCTTTTAGGCAGATTTTCCTGTAGAAATTTACCTTGAAAATTATGATAAATATCCATTTAACACCAGCATAATTTCAATTTCTTATTGACATTCGTAAGATTTTTTTATGAAAATTAGTTGAGACAATTTTCTTGTGGAAATTAAAAGGGATTTATTGTGGGAATTGTGGAAATCAAGATGAATTTTTTGTTTGAATTTTCCCTTTATTCCCTTTATGTTTTTACGGAAATTATTAAGTATAAATTTTGTACTGAATTTCCAATTTCAATTCTCTTGAATATAGACAAGAAATTCCTCATAATTTTCATCGGAAATTCGAAAATTCTTTTAAAAATCCACGGAAAATTCAAAGAGTTTCCCGTCGAATATTTAGAGGAAAGTCACATGGACATACCGGAAAGATCAAATGAATTCGTAAGGAATTTAGAAAAAGATCAGGTTCTAGAGGCTATAGCTCAACGGTTGAATAGATTAAATCAAGTCATAGAAGAGTTCAATATATTTTACCGTAAATTATATCGGTCTTTGCGTTCCAATGTAATGATCGAAATACCTTTTTACATACACGCCATCGGGAATTTTTTAACCAGCGCTCAACTCCAAGTTAAGTGCGTATGAGGTCTAAAATGCGTTGCATTTATCAGCCAGCTAGTGTGAATGTATTTTTATGTTTGAGATTCTAAGCCCCAGACAAAGACTATTATAACTTTTGTATTCTTTTTTGCATAATTTACATATGGTCGGGATTCAGCCAAACCGCACCAAGCGGCTTTTTGACTGACTTGTGATATTTTGTTCACAAAAGACATACGGAAAGTATTTCTTGTTAAGTCATGCGTACATTTGTTGTAAGGGATCCTCAGGTATGGCGTTGAACGATGTCCGATGCGATTTTTAACCAAGTGAATCTATTACATGAAAACCTTGGCAAAAAATAGAAAAATTTTCATTGGCGCTTGGTGTGATTTGGCTGAACCCCGACCATATAGAAGTCGCAGAATTTATAACTAAGAAATAAAATTATATTTTCTCTCGCTGGCATATTGACTGTCTTCAAGTATCTTCAAATAAGTAGATAAGTCTTCAAATATTTTGAAAAGTCTTCAAAATGTCTTCACGAAATAAATGTCTTCACAGAGATTCAAATGTCTTCAAATTGAAGACATGTCTTCAAATCTGGCATCTCTGTTGTACATTGACTTTGATTTATTTGATTTTTGTATTTGTATTTGTATTTGATTTATTTTATCCGAGAGAAAGTACAATCTGCTTCAAAGTACTTTAAACGAAGTTCATGCAAATCTGCTTCCTAGTCTTTGCGCGTTGAAACGTCCGCTGAGGTTGATTTGCAAGACCTAATGAATTGTACCTCGCTAATCATTATGCAACAACTTTCGGTAGAGAGCCCAAGGACGGTAAAACTTGTATGCTAATGGGCTTTTGATGGAAGCTCAGGACATAGCACCTACACACAAACATTGTCGAAGGTTGAGAGCTCAGATGAGATCCTGCTTGTCGTGGCTCTAGTTCAATTAAAAATTATCGACATTAAAAACAACACTATCCTCTGGTCAAATCCGCGGCCATGTCAGACATCCTTCATTTTCTGGCCATCCGGAAGATGCTCCCAGTCAAACCATTCCTCGAACACGACGACACGCCACATCGTCCCTGATGCCAAATGCCCGCAAATGAGCAGCTGAAATTCCTTGATTATGATGTTTCCATGATTCCCGAATCCTAATCCCCGCCCATCCTTGAACATTGTAAACTTAACCTCGAGCCACCACGAATACACTGGCTTCTACCCCTCTGTTACTAGCTTTATAAGATGACATTGATTGTACGTATCAATAACCATGGCTCCGTAAAGTGTTATACACGCCTGAGCCTACAAAATAAACGAACTTGGAAAAAAAATTAACGAATTTCAATGATTTCTGCTACCGTCGTTAAAAAAACAATTCCTCAAATCATTTCTAAGGATATCCTGATTTTATAGTATAAAACATTAGAGCTGGCGTTTACGTCACTTATGAGATGATCAATTGGAAATTGGTCAACTGTTGTAATAGAAACTGTTATCATACCTCATATTTTTCGTAAAAAGATCCTGATTCATGAGGCATATCGTAAAATCTGCCGTTTATGGCATTTATGCAATTATCTATTCAACATAGGTCAATTACGCAAATATTAGTTTTTATCATAAGTGACAATTTTCCCAAATGGATCTCGATTATACGAAGCATATTATATATTATGAAATTTGGCGTTTACGCTACTTATGCAATTATCAATTTAACATAGGTCAGTAATGCAACTAGTAGAAAAAATAGTTTACAACCATTTTCCCAAAGACACCATTGAGTTAAAACGTGTAGAATGTAAGATATGATTTTTGTCCCGTAGCTCCATACGTTCGAAGCACGCCAAGTTACTCTACTTAGTAAATCCAACAGTCCCTACGAATGTCGATAAACTTGAAAACATTTTAAGTCAACCTGTCTACTTGTCATAAGACAAGTTCGTACTATTCCATTCAATTCCACTATTCAATTGTAGCTTTAAGATATACGTATTTCGACCTCAACATTAAGGCCGTTTTCAGTGTCTCATACTTGACTCGACTTCTTGCTGGGTCAAGTTCGAGACACTGAAGACGGCCTTACTGTTGAGGTCAAAATTGGTATCTGTCAAAGATACAGTAAAGTAGTGGAATTAAAGGGAATAGTATAAACTCGTCTTATGACAAGTGAATACATTCCACTAAAAGCTACGACTCAATCGTAACAGTGAACGCATCAAAAAAAGTATTGCCGAAAAGAAGAGATCTCACATCATTAGCACTGGCTCAAGGCTCCTAGACACGATGTTTACTGGATGACATACACATGCGTAAAATCAGTGCGTCAATGCCAGATATGTGACGCGCCACCAAACCAAAATAGTCAACATGTGATACCACTACGACAGGATATGTCTTTGTTTGTCATCTCAGTGTTAATGGCGTAAGCCCACCGAGGGGAAGGAACAGATTTAAAAACATATTTTATTGAATAAAAATCACGAAAACAAAATTCCTAAAAATTAAAATGTGATGAAATCGTGAATTAAAATTTTTTATTGCCCAAAACGTGTTTAGATCGATATTAAAAAGCAAAATAGTGATTTTGGACGGTTCTTCTTCTTCTTCCTCTTCAATGGCTCTACATTCCAACTGGAACTTGGCCTGCTTTTCAACTTGGTACTCTATTAGCAATTCCTCAGTTATTAATTGAAAGCTTTTCTATGCCCTCCATTGCATGAGTATGTATCTTTCGTGACAAGTACAATGGATACACTTTGCCCAGGGTGTCGAGAAAGTTTCCAACCCGAAAACATCCTAGACCGGACCGAGAATCGAACTCGCCATCTCCGGTTGGCAATGCTACGCCTTTGTTCGCAAGACTACTGGACGGTTATAGAGGGTTTATGATGCTTTTTTCAACTATAAGTATAATTATCAGTGCCTAGGCTGGATTCTGCTGCATAACATTTGTTCATCTCCTGATATGCACTACGAAATTCGAACAAAATTATTGAAATCGTATTATTGAAAAAATTTCAATTGAATTTAATAAAATAATAGTGATACTGATCAAGAGTGAAAAAAAATATTGTATCTCCCCACACAATTCCTATGCAGATGCTCATCAAAATGACCAGCTTAATTGCTTTTTGACGCGATGCGACTCATTCGGAAACCGGAACCGGTTTCCGAAAAAGTATACAACAAAACACGCTTTAATTTTGTCTACATTATCCTTAAATACTTTATCTCTCGGCAAACGGCTATTAATTTATGCACTTCATAATTTCTTTTGCGAAGCGCACATGGAAGCTACCCAGTGCTAGTTTTTCGGTATCGAATTTGATCCTACATTTGCACGAAAATTGTGATTACATTTTATCACATTAATTAATATTCATGATAGTAAGCACGCAAGTAGGACAAACAAAGCTCCACTCGTCAACCGCGTCCCGTAGCCCATGCCGCCACCCTGATTAATGATCCCACCTCTGGAGGTTATTTCTAATTAACTTTGACAGCCCACGTCAGCGTCAGCTAGCGGCGTGAAATTCAAGCCATGCAGGTACATCGCATCGCCTAACCCGAACCGCCTGGAGTAAAAAAATGTCAACCTCCGTCGAAATATGTTGCTGCCGGAATTTCCAAATTAAGCCATGCTCAATTGATTAAGCAATCACAGCCGGCAATCTTTTCCCATTCCCCACACAAACACCCAACGGGTATCACGAGTTAAATGATGGCACTTACCTCACGTTCGCTGATTCGTTTCTCCAGGGTGACATTGTAATCCTGCTGGATGCGACGCTGCAGCTCCTGCATGTACTTCCGGTCCGTGAGGCGTACCACATTGGTCCCCATCAGCTTTTCCAACTGGGCGGTCACCCGCGGGAGGTTCACACTGCGTTGGGGCGGTTAAAGTAGAGAAAACACAAAAGGTAAGGAAACGATCATCAATCACTGCACTGCTGGTGGCGATTATCGCACCTATTTGGGGAGGTGTGCGACGACGACGGCAATGGCAGAACAGGTGAGAATGGTTAGAATGTTACAAATGAAAAGTGCAATCTTGGTGCATTATGCTGTGTAGGTCGAAAGATACTCAGTTAAGTGACTACGAGAACGTAAGCGAACGGTGTATTGCCGGTAACGGATGAGAAGGGAACTGAAGTTCGATTGGTTAAATATCAGACTGGCATAAATAGTACAACATTTAATCGATAACATTATGGGCACGTGCTTCTGTATCAAGTTCAGCATGGGTAAGAGCAATTTTTGGGGATTGTTATGTATGTACAGACTGGCTGCAACGATACTTACGTATGGGAGGGGTCTGAGTGGAATGGCAATGAAACCGTTTCGATTTGTTTAGCTTCAATGTATGATTTGATACATGTAGAACGGAAAGGACAGCAACATGCATCGCGTGGTAGAAGGTTTGTGCTTCATACGGTGAGCAACCGTAGGCGTTCTTAGATGAGGAAAACATTTATTGTAACGATAGTCAAGAAATAAATATTACTAGGAAGTTTAATTGTGCGGGAAATATTGGTTTAGATTCATTATAATTTTGGATTTAATCATTAAATAGTTTGTCAAAAAAGCCGATTATATTTATATTTATTCAGACTAAGGCCGAAGTGGCCTGTGCGGTATATAAGAGTCTTCTCCATTCGGCTCGGTCCATGGCTACACGTCGCCAGCCACGCAGTCTACGGAGGGTCCGCAAGTCATCTTCCACCTGATCGATCCACCTTGCCCGCTGCGCACCTCGCCTTCTTGTGCCCGTCGGATCGTTGTCGAGAACCATTTTCACCGGGTTATTGTCCGACATTCTGGCAACGTGCCCGGCCCACCGCAGTCGTCCGATTTTCGCGGTGTGAACAATGGATGGTTCTCCCAACAGCTGATGCAATTCGTGGTTCATTCGCCTCCTCCACGTACCGTCCGCCATCTGCACCCCACCATAGATGGTACGCAGCACTTTCCTTTCGAAAACTCCGAGTGCACGTTGGTCCTCCACGAGCATCGTCCAGGTCTCGTGTCCGTAGAGGACTACCGGTCTAATGAGCGTTTTGTAGATTGTCAGTTTGGTAAGGCGGCGAACTCTATTCGGTCGCTAGCGTCTTGCGGAGTCCAAAGTATGTACGATTTCCAGCCACTATACGTCTCCGAATTTCTCTGCTGGTATCATTTTCGGCAGTCACCAGTCAGCCCAAGCATAGCATAGCATAGCATATGTGACTCATTTTTTTTTTCGGCAGTCACCAGTGAGCCCAAGTACACAAATTCTTCTACCACCTCGATTTCGTCACCACCGATGCCAACTCGCGGTGGGTGGCTCACATTTTCTTCTCTTGAACCTCTTCCTATCATGTACTTCGTCTTCGACGTGTTGATGACTAGTCCGATCCGCTTGGCTTCCCTTTTCAGTCTGATGTATGCTTCCTCCATCTTCTCAAAGTTACGTGCCATAATATCTATGTCGTCGGCGAAGCCAAATAGCTGGACGGACTTATTGAAAATTGTACCACTCGTGTTAATCCTTGCTCTTCGTATTACCCCTTCCAAAGCGATGTTGAATAGCAGACACGAAAGACCATCACCTTGCCGTAACCCTCTGCGGGTTTCGAAGGGACTCGAGAATGCCCCTGAAACTCGAACTATGCACATCACCCGATCCATCGTCGCTTTGATCAACCGTGTCAGTTTATCCGGAAAACCGTTTTCGTGCATTGGCTGCCATAGCTGGTCCCGATCGATTATATCATATGCGGCTTTGAAGTCGATGAATAGATGATGTGTGGGCACGTTGTATTCGCGGCATTTCTGCAGTACTTGGCGAATGGCGAACACCTGGTCCGTGGTGGAGCGTTCGCCCATAAAACCCGCCTGGTACTGCCCCACGAACTCACTTGCAATTGGTGCTAGTCGACGACATATAATTTGGGAGAGTACCTTGTAGGCGGCGTTCAGCAATGTGATTGCGCGGTAGTTGCTACAATCCAGCTTATCGCCCTTTTTGTAGATAGGACACACGACACCTTCCATCCACTCCTGCGGCAAAACTTCCTCCTCCCAAATCTTGGTAATGACCCAGTGCAGCGCTCTAGCCAGTGCCTCACCACCGTGTTTAAATAGCTCTCCTGGTAGTTGGTCAACTCCAGGGGCTTTGTTGTTCTTCAGCCGGCCAATCTCCTCCTGGATTTCCTAAAGATCCGGAGCCGGTAGAATTATATCCTGCGCGCGTTCCCCCAGGTCCATCACCATACCGCCATCTTCGTCTGCTACATCGCCATTCAGGTGCTCTTCGTAGTGCTGCCGCCACCTTTGGATCACCTCACGCTCGTTCGTAAGAAGGTTCCCGTTTACACATATCGGGCTGTAGCACGTGGCCCTTACGTGAACGCTTCAACTTCTCATAGAACTTTCGTGTGTTATTAGCGCGGTACAGTTGCTCCGTCTCTTCACGGTCTCGATCTTCCTGCTGACGCTTTTTCCTCCGGAAAATCGAGCACCAGTGGTAGTAGTTCCTGGGTAGTGGACGCCCTTTGTGATGCCCTGTTAAATTAGTTGGATTTTTTCAGTGTTATCTCTTATTACTGTACCTTTGGCAGTTCATAGTGTGATGTGAAATGTCGCAGTGCATGGGGCAATATGAAGAAAATTCTGCATGACCCGATTTTTAAGAAAAAATAGTGAAATAAGTTTTTTTCTATATTGTGAAATTATGTTAATTTTTCAGCTCGTATGACTACGTTACACATACTAAGAAAATCATGGTATCATGTAATATGATGAGTATGTGTTAAACTTCACTCCTATAGTATAATTGTTACTCATGAGTGTCTATTGAGTTGCACTCAAAGTTGAATCCGTGTTTCAGATCTTCTATTTCCAACTAGTATGTGTAAGTAAACAAACTATGGAATGCAATACTATCGTGCTAGTGATCGGAATAGATGTACCAAATGTACCAAATGAGGTAATTGTTTTATGAAAATCATAACAAATCTCATTCGAGGCTCGTAGATTACGCAAGGTTTAACTTTCAATTGAGATGTCTATACCATAGACATCTTGACATTTTGTTTGGGGCATTAGACTATTTTTCACCAGTACCCCATTTATTGTATGGGTTTGTGTATAATAAACAGTGCACGTAGGTACCCGCAATTACTTGCACCTATTAAAGTATTGTGTGTGGATACGGGGCTGCATTAATATGTAAACCTGTGTTCATTTTCTATCTAAAATGGATTATCAAAGTATTCAGCATAAGAATATGTGTGATGCTAGTGAGTGTGTACCACTTATTATCGAATCATTCCCAGTTAGTGAGTGGATTTTATAGTGTGATTGAAGTACTAGATTACGTGTCGTCAGTACGCTATCTGTTACATGCATATGTGTTATGAGTGGCTAGAAAATGCCAAACATTTTAAGTAAAATAATCGAATATACTTTATGATCAGTTGCGTGTCGTTGGGGTATCATTGGAGTATGACAACATGTGCACCACTGGAATATCACCATACATATGCAATTGGTTTTGTCTATACTATTGTGGCTCACATGAGCGGTTGAATATTGACTGTATTGGTTGACTAACTGCTAAAAGTGGGCCTTTGAAGACATCTCGTAACAGATGCTCAAGCACCGTGTCAACAAAATGGCTGAACGTACAGGTAACACTTCTGATGGCTCTGAACAGCACTTAGAGCTTGTTTCGTCTGCGTTTACTGCAAATGCAAATGTAGAAGCCCAATCTGCTGTTAACGAGCTACCAGATACGAAGCCTTTAGAAACACCAAATAATGGTGGTACTGGTGATGTTGCTGTCAAAGGCAAACATTATGACAAAAACCAGAGAAAGAAGCAAAATCGTAAAATTGCTTTATCTGGTGAAAATTCTTCAGGAGAACTAGCTAGAAGCTTATTGCCTTCCTTGCGTTTGCAAATACGCCTCGAAAAAGGAATATTTACCAATGCATTGAAGGACGAGCTGCTAAGGGATCTGAACATCCTTTTGTATCGAACGGCTGCTAACTCATTTATCCCAACATTTTTTGGTTTTGGTCTCAGGTATGGAAAAATCTGGTTTTCCCGGAAAATCAGGAAAGCCATGACTGGTTAAAACAAAGTTTGTTGGCGATAAATGAGAAGGTTCCGATTGATTTTAGGTTCATTATAGAACCATTCAATCTTCATATGAATAGTATCTGCTTGAGTGTTCCCTGGAATACTAATGAGAATTTAAATCAGAACGATATTCTGAACAGAATAGTTTTCCAGAATCCTAATCTTTTGGCAAACTTTTGGAGGATTAACAAAGTCATACCTACTGAAAAAGGACATAGACTGTTCTTTTTCAGTATTAGTAATGATTCTGCGGTAAGTGCGGACGTTCGTGATGTCAGAGAAGAATTTACCGTCGATTAGAACGTGGTCGATTTGGTTTTCCGTTTCTTAATTAGGTGATCTCCATGTGGCCTTGTGGATATTTTTGCGGGGAAAGAAGGTGCTTCGGACTACCATTCCACGGGAGGCTGCGAAGTTTATGCATCGTTGGCCGTTGTCATTCGATACGGTGTGCAGACTATCCGGTCCGATGACCGGTCTATACATTTCCTCCCTTCCTACCTGAGCGTTCATGTCACCGATGACGATTTTGACGTCTCGCAGTGGGCATCCATCGTATGTCTGCTCCAGCTGTGCGTAGAACGCTTCTTTCTCGTCGTCGGGTCTCCCTTCATGTGGGCAGTGCACGTTGATGATGCTATTGTTGAAGAAACGGCCTTTAATCCTCAGCTTGCACATCCTTGCGTTGATTGGCTGCCACCCAATCACGCGTTGGCGCATCTTACCCAGCACTATGAAGCCGGTTCCCAGCTCGTTGGTGGTGCCACAGCTTTGGTAGAAGGTAGCCGCTCGATGCCCGCTTTTCCACACTTTCTGTCCTGTCCAGCAAATCTCCTGCAGCGCCACGACGTCGAAGTTGCGGGGATGTAATTAATCGTAGATCATCCTGTCGCAACCTGCGAAACCTAGCGACTTGCAGTTCCATGTTCCAAGCTTCCAATCGTGATCCTTTATTCGTCGCCTAGGTCTTTGCCGATTATATCGAGTCGCATTATCTCTTATATTGTTCGTAATGTTTGGTTTTCCAGGCAGCTTATTGGGCCTGCGCAAACCTCCTGTCTCGTCGGAGGGCCGTCGTGTCAGGGCTGTTTAGCGTCTCACCTAACACCAGGACTTGGGCTTGTGCGCTTTGAGCGGCATACGGTCGCTTTGGTGGGGCCTACTTGCGGATACATGCAGATTTTTATAGAGGTTTAACAGGCCCCACTGTCAAACCCCACCACATCCTAGGCAAGCCCCACAACTCGCAGATGGCCTGGGGAGGGATCGTCAAGCCCTTGGACATAGTCTCTGCTGCCCCGTCTCTCTTATCATTCCTAATTTCTCACTTTTCCACTTCCACTTTTCACTTTCGGCCAAATGTCTTATTCGGCCAAATGTCCTATTCGGCCAAATGCCCTATTCGGCCAAACGATCATTTCGACCAAATAACCCTTTTGGTCAAACGACCCTTTCGGCCAAATGTCCTTTTCGGCCAAATGTTCTATTCGGCCAAATGTTCTATTTGGCCAAACGACTCTTTCGGTCAAATGACTCTTTCGGCAAAATGACCCTTTCAGCCAAATGACCCTTTCGGCCTAATGATCCATTCGGCCTAATGACACTTTCGGCCAAACGATCCTTTCCCATTTTCTGTTGAGCGAATTATCTTGAAGCATTTCCGAATTTATTTTCGATGAAATCTACCCGTTGTTGGCTCCTACCACTGTAAGTTTTGCTTAACCATTCCGTCCATGGCGTCTGTTTTAAGAGCTTTCAAAAATTAAAACTGCTGTAAAAATCACTATTTCTGACTGTTTTTTTATTCATACCTACAGGATTTCAATCAGCGAGTTGTGGGGCTTGCCTAGGATGTGGTGGGGTTTGACAGTGGGCCCTGTTAAACCTCTATAAAAAGCTGCATGTATCCGCAAGTAGGCCCCACCAAAGCGACCGTGTGCCGCTCAAAGCGCACAAGCCCAAGTCCTGGTGTTAGGTGGGACGCTAAACAGCCCTGACACGACGGCCCTCCGACGAGACAGGAGGTTTGCGCAGGCCCAATAAGCCGCCTAGAAAACCAATCATTACGAACAATATAAGAGATAATGCGACTCGATACAATCGGCAAAGACCTAGGCGACGAATACAGGATCACGATTGGAAGCTTGGAACATGGAATTGCAAGTCGCTAGGTTTCGCAGGTTGCGACAGGATGATCTACGATGAATTACATCCCCGCAACTTCGACGTCGTGGCACTGCAGGAGATTTGCTGGACAGGACAGAAAGTGTGGAAAAGCGGGCATCGAGCGGCTACCTTCTACCAAAGCTGTGGCACCACCAACGAGCTGGGAACCGGCTTCATAGTGCTGGGTAAGATGCGCCAACGCGTGATTGGGTGGCAACCAATCAACGCAAGGATGTGCAAGCTGAGGATTAAAGGCCGTTTCTTCAACTATAGCATCATCAACGTGCACTGCCCACACGAAGGGAGACCCGACGACGAGAAAGAAGCGTTCTACACACAGCTGGAGCAGACATACGATGGATGCCCACTGCGGGACGTTAAAATCGTCATCGGTGACATGAACGCACAGGTAGGAAGGAGGAATGTATAGACCGGTCATCGGACCGGATAGTCTGCACACCGTATCGAATGACAACGGCCAACGATGCATAAACTTCGCAGCCTCCCGCGGAATGGTAGTCCGAAGCACCTTCTTTCCTCGCAAAATATCCACAAGGCCACATGGAGATCACCTAACCAAGAAACGGAAAACCAAATCGATCACGTTCTAATCGACGGTAAATTCTTCTCCGACATCACGAATGTCCGCACTTACCGCAGTGCGAATATTGAATCCGACCACTACCTCGTTGCAGTATGCCTGCGCTCAAAACTCTCGACGGTGTACAACACGCGTCGAAGTCGGACGCCGCGGCTTAACATTGGGCGGCTACAAGACGGTAGACTAGCCCAAGAATACGCGCAGCAGCTGGAAGTGGCACTTCCAACGGAAGAGCAGCTAGGCGCAGCGTCTCTTGAAGATGGCTGGAGAGATATTCGATCCGCCATTGGTAGCACCGCAACCGCTGCACTAGGCACGGTGCCCCGGATCAGAGAAACGACTGGTATGACGGCGAATGTGAGCAGTTAGTGGAAGAGAAGAATGCAGCATGGGCGAGATTGCTGCAACACCGCACGAGGGCGAACGAGGCACGATATAAACAGGCGCGGAACAGACAAAACTCGATTTTCCGGAGGAAAAAGCGCCAGCAGGAAGATCGAGACCGTGAAGAAACGGAGCAACTGTACCGCGCTAATAACACACGAAAGTTCTATGAGAAGTTAAACCGTTCACGTAAGGGCCACGTGCCACAGCCTGATATGTGTAAGGACATAAACGGGAACCTTCTTACGAACGAGCGTGAGGTGATCCAAAGGTGGCGGCAGCACTACGAAGAGCACCTGAATGGCGATGTGGCAGACGAAGATGGCGGTATGGTGATGGACCGGGAGAACGCGCGCAGGACATAATTTTACCGGCTCCGGATCTCCAGGAAATCCAGAAGGAGGTTGTTCGGCTGAAGAACAACAAAGCTTTTGGGATTGACCAACTACCAGGAGAGCTATTTAAACATGGTGGTGAGGCACTGGTTAGAGCGCTGTACTGGGTCATTACCAAGATTTGGGAGGAGGAAGTTTTGCCGCAGGAGTGGATGGAAGGTGTGTCCCATCTTCCCATCTACAAAAAGGGCGATAAGCTGGATTGTAGCAACTACAGCGCAATCGCATTGCTAAACGCCGCAAGGGAATTCGTGGGGCAGTACCAGGCGGGTTTTATGGGCGAACGCTCCACCACGGACCAGGTGTTCGCCATTCGCCAAGTACTGCAGAAATGCCGCGAATACAACGTGCCCACACATCATCTATTCATCGACTTCAAAGCCGCATATGATATAATCGATCGGGACCAGCTATGGCAGCTAATGCACGAACACGGTTTTCCGGATAAACGGACACGATTGATCAAAGCGACGATGGATCGGGTGATGTGCGTAGTTCGAGTTTCAGGGGCATTCTCGAGTCCCTTCGAAACCCGCAGAGGGTTACGGCAAGGTGATGGTCTTTCGTGTTTGCTATTCAACATCGCTTTGGAAGGGGTAATACGAAGAGCAGGGATTAACACGAGTGGTACAATTTTCAATAAGTCCGTCCAGCTATTTGGTTTCGCCGACGACATAGATATTATGGCACGTAACTTTGAGAAGATGGAGGAAGCCTACATCAGACTGAAGAGGGAAGCTAAGCGGATCGGACTAGTCATCAACACGTCGAAGACGAAGAACATGATAGGCAGAGGTTCAAGAGAAGACAATGTGAGCCACCCATCGCGAGTTTGCATCGGTGGTGACGAAATCGAGGTGGTAGAAGAATTTGTGTACTTGGGCTCACTGGTGACTGCCGAAAATGACACCAGCAGAGAAATTCGGAGACGCATAGTGGCTGGAAATCGTACGTACTTTGGACTCCGCAAGACGCTCCGATCGAATAGAGTTCGCCGCCGTACCAAACTGACAATCTACAAAACGCTAATTAGACCGGTAGTCCTCTACGGACACGAGACCTGGACGATGCTCGTGGAGGACCAACGCGCACTTGGAGTTTTCGAAAGGAAAGTGCTGCGTACCATCTATGGTGGGTGCAGATGGCGGACGGTACGTGGAGGAGGCGAATGAACCACGAATTGCATCAGCTGTTGGGAGAACCATCCATCGTTCACACCGCGAAAATCGGACGACTGCGATGGGCCGGGCACGTAGCCAGAATGTCGGACAGTAACCCGGTGAAAATGGTTCTCGACAACGATCCGACGGGCACAAGAAGGCGAGGTGCGCAGCGGGCAAGGTGGATCGATCAGGTGGAAGATGACTTGCGGACCCTCCGTAGACTGCGTGGTTGGCGACGTGCAGCCATGGACCGAGCCGAATGGAGAAGACTCTTATATACCGCACAGGCCACTTCGGCCTTAGTCTGAATAAAAAATAATAAAATAATAATAATAGGATTTCAATCAATCCTGAGTTCGGTTTCAGATTTATTCTCGAATCTGTTGGGGTCAATTGTCCCCGGAAAATTGGCCTTTGCAAATGTAAGTCAAAACAGGTCGTATGACACCTCAAACTTCTCGTTTAACTTTTCAAAAGGACCTAAGTAACATTTTTTTCATGAATTAATTTGAGTACTGCAATCAAAAGCTTACATGGTTTTCTGTTGATTGCGCTATTCAAATTAAATCATGAAAAAAATGTTACTTAGGTCCTTTTGAAAAGTTAAGCGAGACTTCATGATTTCACAAAACCATGATCGGAAATATATTTTTAGGCTTCCTGGGCCAATCGTGTTCAATCCGGACACAATCCGGGGGACCTCCAGAATGTCCATTCCATAATTGAGCCAAAATATGCCGTGTAGCATTTCAATCTTCATGACTTCACAAAGCATTGATGGGAATGATATTTTCAGGGTTCCTGGGTCACATGGGTTTAACCGGCTTGATTAAGATAACCTGTTTTGATCCAACTGAACAAGTTTTCTTTTAGTAGGTTTCACGAATCGCAACCGATGTGACCAAATGGCCTAAGAACCACATAAACAGAATTTATTTCAATGTTTCGTGAAATCATCAAGTACGAGATGGCACACGTTCTAATTTACTGGAATTAAAAAAAAAAGTCCATTTCATAGGTTTTCGGATTGTGGATGATTTGACCAAATCGAGCCCAAGTTGCCCAGGAACTATTAGAAGATTATTTCCATCATTGTTTTGTAAAATCATGATGTTTGAGGTACAGGGGATGGACAAAATAATTAGGATAGGCAAATTTTGGGTAAAATTAGATGTGTTGTAACTATCTTAGTTTTCATCCGATTTTGACAATTCAGGCATGCCCGAACTAGAAAATTAATCCAGTTTGACGGTATGTCCATGGAACCGATCATGGCCACCGGGTTCCGGAGATATTCCGGGTTTTTCGGAGGTAGGTTCAAAATCGAAAATTTGAGGTGGATATTAGGAGAAGTTGTGGTAAAAATTGAATAATATTAGTAATCACAAATGAAGTAGGGCTCTTGCTGATTGGAACCATATATTGAGATTTGGAATCGGACCAGAATCAAGTGAGATATGGCCATTTCTTTATAATCGGTTCCAATCGATACTTATCAAAGGAATCAGGCCACAAATTCTTTTGAATCTCGCTTTTTCATAGGTCGTCCACTATAATTTTATTCTAGAAGGCCTCTAATGTGTCAAGAATGAAAAACCAATTGAATAAACGGATCCTGGAGTCGCTGGGATGTCCCCGGGGAACCTGTGAATGGGGACATTTAAATTTTAGCACCAAAATCAGTCATTCGACGGCTCTTTTTTCATGATTTTCGATCAGGAAGCGAAGTATGAATATAAAATGGTCAATTGACGGTTCTGACCGCTTCCAGGACCTACGGATTGGCCCGGGGGAACCTGTTGAAGGGGACATTTAAGTTTTAGCACCAAAACCAGTCATTCGAAGGCTCTTTTTTCATGGTTTCTGATCAGGAAGCGAAGTATGAATATAAAATGGTCCAATGACGGCTCTGGCCGCTTCCAGGATCTACGGATTGGCCTCGGGGAACCTGTGGAAGGGGACATTTTAGTTTTACCACCAAAACCAGTCGTTCGACGGCTCTTTTTTCATGGTTTTCGATCAGGAAGCGAAATATGAATATAAAATGGTCAATTGACGGTTCTGACCGCTTCCAAGACCTACGGATTGGCCCGGGGGAACCTGTGAAAGGGGACATTTAAGTTTAGCACCAGAACCAATCATTCGAAGGCTCTTTTTTCATGGTTTTCGATCAGGAAGCGAAGCATGAATATAAAAGAATCCATTGACGGCTCTGACCGCTTTCAAGACCTACGGATTGGCCCCGGGGAACCTGTGGAAGGGGACATTTTAATTTTACCGCCAAAACCAGTCATTCCACGGCTTTTTTTTTATGGTTTTCGATCAGGAAGCGAAGTATGAATATAAAATGGTCCATTGACGGCTCGTACCGTTTTCAGGACCTACGGATTGGCCCCGGGGAACCTGTGGAAGGGGACATCTTAGTTTTAGCACCAAAACCAGTCATTTGAAGGCTCTTTTTTCATGGTTTTCGATCAGGAAGCGAAGCATGAATATAAAATAATCCATTGACGGCTCTGACCGCTTTCTGGACCTGTGGATTAGCTCCGGGGAAGCTGTGGAAGGGGACATTTTAGTTTTACCACCAAAACCAGTCATTCGACGACTCTTTTCATGGTTTTCGATAAGGAAGCGAAGTATGAATATAAAATGGTCCATTGACAATTCTGATCGCTTCCAAGACCCACGGGTTGCTCCTGGAGAATCTGTGTAAGGGGACATTTTATTTTAAGCATCATAACCAGTCATTCGACGGCTCTTTTCGATTGGTGTGTGACGATTCATACAACGAGCAGTGTGACGATTCATACAAAATTCTAGAGGTTTAATTCAAAAAAAGTGTCACGAAGGGGAGGGTGGTTGAAAATCGCCGATTTTTGCGTAACGTACTTTATGGATCTTCCCTGATTAGGAATCGAGAAATGAATATAAAAGGGATCATTGAGGGCTCTGACCGCTTTTTGGACCTACAGATTGACCCAGGAAACCTGTGGAAGGGGACATTTTAGTTTTAGCACCAAAGCTAGTCGTACAACGACTTTTTTATGGCTTTGGATCAGGAAGCGAAGTATGAAGTAGGCAGGTTCCCCGTGAGCTATCCATAGGTCCAGTAAATGGTCAGATCCGTCAATGGTCCATTTCTTGTTCATACTTCACATTCTGATTGAAATCCAAGAAAAAAGAGCCGTCCAATGATTGGTTTTTGTGCTAAAACTAAAATGTCCCTTTCCACAGCTCCCCGGGGGCAATCCGTAAGTCCTAGAAGCGGTCAGATCCATTAATGCTCCAATTTATACTCATTCTTCGCTTTCTGATCAAAATCACGAAAAAAATGCCGTCGAGTTATTGGTTTTGGTGCTGCAACTTAAATGTTTATTTCCACTGGTTTTCCGGGGGGAATCTGTAGTTCCTGAGAGCGGTCAGAGTCATCAATGGTCAATTTTATATTCATACTTTGCTTATATTGCTTACACCAAAATCAATCATTCTACAGCTCTTCGTCGAATGATTGATTTTGGTATAAAAACTAAAATGTCCCCTTCCACAGGTTCCTCAGGGGCAACCGGTAGGTCCCGGCAGCGGTCAAAGCTTTCAATGGTCCTTTTATATTTATACTTTGCTTCCTGATCGAAAACCTATAAAAAGAGCCGTCTAATAACTGATTTTAGTGCTAAAACTAATATGTTCCCTTCCACAGGTTCCCCGGGGCAATCCGTGGGACGTGGAAGCGATCAGAGCCGTCAATGGACTATTTTATTTTCGTACTTCGCTTCCTGATCGATAACCATGAATGAAGAGCTGTCGAATGGCTGGTTTTGGTGCTAAAACTAAAATGTCCCCTTCCACAGGTTCCTCGGGGCCAACCCGTAGATCCTGGAATCGGCCAGAGCCGGCAATGGACCATTTCATATTCATACTTCGCTTCCTGATCGAAAACCATGAAAAAAGAGCCGTCGAACGACTGGTTTTGGTGGTAAAACTAAAATGTCCCCTTCCACAGGTTCCCCGGGGCCAATTCTTAGATCCCGGAAGCGGTCAGAGCCTACAATGGACCATTTTATATTCATACTTCGCTTCCTGATCGGAAACCATGAAAAAAGAGCCGTCGAATGACTGGTTTTGGCGGTAAAACTAAATGTCCCCTTCAACAGGCTCCCCGGGGCCAATCCGTAGATCCTGGAAGCGATCACAGCCGTCAATGGACCATTTTATATTCATACTTCGCTTCCTGATCGAAAACCATGAAAAAAGAGCCGTCGAACGACTAGTTTTGGTGGTAAAACTAAAATGTCCCTTCCACAGGTTCCCTGGGGCCAATCCGTAGATCCTGGAAGCGGCCAGAGCCGTCATTGGAACATTTTATATTCATACTTCGCTTCCTGATCGGAAACCATGAAAAAGAGCCTTCGAATGACTGGTTTTGGTGCTAAAACTTAAATGTCCCTTCAACAGGTTCCCCAGGCCAATCCGTAGGTCCTGGAAGCGGTCAGAACCGTCAATTGACCATTTTATATTCATACTTCGCTTCCTGATCGAAAACCATGAAAAAGAGCCGTCGAATGACTGATTTTGGTGCTAAAATTTAAATGTCCCCATTCACAGGTTCCCGGGGACATCCCAGCGACTCAGGATCCGTTTATTCAATTGGTTTTTCATTCTTGACACATTAGAGGCCTTCTAGAATAAAATTATAGTGGACGACCTATGAAAACGCGAGATTCAAAAGAATTTGTGGCCTGATTCCTTTGATAAGTATCGATTGGAACCGATTATAAAGAAATGGCCATATCTCACTTGATTCTGGTCCGATTCCAAATCTCAATATATGGTTCCAATCAGCAAGAGCCCTACTTCATTTGTGATTACTAATATTATTAAATTTTAACCACAACTTCTCCTAATATCCACCTCAAATTTTCGATTTTGAACCTACCTCCGAAAAACCCGGGATATCTCCGGAACCCGGTGGCCATGATCGGTTCCATGGACATACCGTCAAACTGGATTAATTTTCTAGTTCGGGCATGCCTGAATTGTCAAAATCGGATGAAAACTAAGATAGTTACAACACATCTAATTTTACCCAAAATTTGCCTATCATAATTATTTTGTCCATCCCCTGTATGACATGATCTGTTTTGACCAGGGAATGTAAAACACCAACATTGCCAATGATAACAACATTGTCCTTTTTTTTGTTAAATATCTTGGCTGTGCATATGCACAGCATATGTTTCGAAATGGACAAATTGATATGAAATTTGCGAAAAAGAATCCACGTGTCTTGGAGGGACTCGAACCCTCAACCTCCTACTCTCTAGATAGGCGTGATAACCCCTACACAACAAGACCACTTAAAGGTCACGTTTGCGGAAAAGCCATCAGAATCCGAGTACCAACCTCCACCGCGGTTAGCTCTCTTTTTTGCAAATTGAATATCTTTCGGATGCTTGATTTGTCCAATCTCCACATGTGCTTTACTATTGTATATCCACAGCCAAGCGAGTGCACATTGTTTATTAAACGAGAGGATCGCACTCCATGCCCCCCAGTAACTGTCTGGGCGGGACGGTATAGAATGCGAATTCAATCGCACTCTGCTGTGCCAAAGGCTTGCTTGGCTAAAGCATTTGATGAGTTTGATTGCCTCACTTGTAAAAGTTGGGACAAACTCAACTCGCAACCCAAGTAGCACATGTAACAACTCTTGAATATAAAAAATAAATGAATGGTTACATAATGGTTGGATTGAATCTATGACAAAAGGTCGAAAGACAAAAGGTCGAAAGGACAAAAGGTCGAAAGACAAAAGGTCGCAAGAACAAAAGGTCGAAAGGGCAAAAGTTCGGAAGACAAAATGTCGAAAGGGAGAAAAGGTCGAAAGGACAAAAGGTCGAAAAGGACAAAAGTTGATAACAAGTTGGGTGTATTCCGAAAGATTTTATGAAATGCATTTAACTTCAAGTAGAAATACATACTCTTCCCATCAATCATAGTTGAAGAATTAGCAATTTTCAAAGAAGAAGTAATTACTTTGAAACAATATTATGAATGTCTAGATTGTTCTGTTGAAGATAAAAAGATTGTTGATTTAGGAAATGAATAAAACTTTTATTGCGCGAGACAGAGTTATTCTTTACAGTTGGCAAAACAGATGCTCTTTTATACTTCACTATTTTCAACAATTAAATAAAATTCATTCAATGAGTACAAATAATAGATGGAAATCTGAATGTCTCTTTGATCTGTCAAAATAGTGCACTCCACAGCCACGCAGGCGCACGCATTGAAAATACACCGGCGTGTAATATACTTTGACAGATCAAAGTGACATTTAGAAAACTCAACATCCATCTATTAGTTGTACTCACTGAATGTATTTTATTTATTTGTTAAAAATTGTGAAAAATAAAAGAGCAGAGTTTTTGCTAACTGTGTAGGGCAACTCTGGTGCTAGATTGACTCTCTCCGTTTCAGTTCCTTGTCCATTTCGACCTTTTGATCTTATTGATCTTTAGTTTCTTTCGACCTTTTGTCCCGTTCGACGTTTTGTCCTTTCGACCTTTTGTCCCTTTCGACCTTTTGTCCTTTTCGACCATTTGTCCCTTCGACCTTTTGTCTTTCGACGTTTTGTCCTTAGACCTTTTGTCCTTTCGACCTTTTGTCTTTCGACCTTTTGTCCCTAATTCGGTTGGATTTAGGATGCTTGAAACATTCCAAGTCACGGTTGATTGTATTTGGGTAATTTTTCAGTCATCTTGAAACAAAATGTGTTTCAGTTTTTAAGCAGTTACAGGGTCATTGAATTGTAATCATAACATTGTACTGTCATAAGCACTCAAGTCACAATAAAGTTTTTAATTAGTTACCGAAAGACTATCCGAATAGTAGATGCCAAGTAACAAAAACACCACAATAATATCATGATATAGAGTGAGGGAGCCTCCATCCTGATTTGAATTTCTAACACCATTGATGTCTGGTGCCGAATTATAATTTTGATACAGAGATACTCCCCCCATTTTTTTTGTATATACACTAATTTGGAGTTGAATTCAATAATTAAAACACAATGCGAATTGTTCCAGAACTTGCCAAACGTCAAACGAAGCGAGTTACCTTGAAACATCAATAGCTATGGAAGCAAATTACAATGTAACTAAATTCATTGTTGAGGTGAGTCACATCAATGTTGCAAAAAAAAATATTGTTACTAGTAACTAATCTTGTATAGCCCCATTTATATGATCAACACTGCATGTGAAATTATTGAGTCCATATCGGAAATCGTTGTATACTGAAAAGTTTCATGTGCACTTAAAAAAAAGAATTTTGATATTATCGTTTATAGTACTAAAAACTATCGTCTAGTTTAATATTGTTTAGTGCACAGAAATTTGACAAAACTGTGATTTGTCTTAACAGCCATTAGTATAAAATAAGGTAGATCGAACGTACTTGAGTGTTAAGTCAATAGCAGTTACAGTTACTTCTATCTACTGCCTAATGCCTTTCCGAGAAAAGTCTATTTTTGCTTCTTTGAAAAATGTCAAAGGCATCTACTAATCTCGGAAATTTGTATTTAGATACAATTATTCGAAGTTTTTTCCCTATAGTTTTTTTCCACATAGCTGTTTTTTCCATAACTTTTAAAAACAAGAACAACAACAGTGCATTAATGATTAGATGCTGCTTGTCGACCAAAATTCTTGTTTTATAAAATGTGGGAAAATACTTATCCGTCAGAATTTTTGTATCAATCTTCCTATGAAATTACCAGCAAAAAATAAATTTCCATTCCTATTTATAAAGGAAAACGAAACCCAAAGGTGTGCATAAGTGATGCTAAAATTATGTCATTAAAAAATCAAGAATTTTCTAACTATGAAGTGTTATTTGAACACCTGCTTTAGAAAGATGTTGATAAATCTACGGCCTTCCATAAGGGACATGTTTTGAAATTGACAGTATGAAAAATAGAAAATATAGAGATGCAAGTAAGCAAGAAACGATTGAACCATACACGACATTTTACTTAAGGCAGAAGCATTATCCAAATCCAAACATTAGTACATTGAAAAATTACATAAGTTATCAAATCTTTTGAACCACCATGTATGCGGTCGTTTGATGAAATATGCTCGGAAATATGCCTGTATAATATATTTTTGGTAAATGATTAATATAATAAATAAGAAAACGGCTGTCTCTATGAATCTACTTTTAATTTTAAATTCGAGATTTAGAGATATAATAATAGAGACATTTTTTTCTTTACTGTTATTGATACTTATTTAAGAACAAAAATATATTCATGTTACTATAAATGATAAAACCTAAAAGTTGGTTTAACCGAGGGCGCGAGGTTTTTAGCTAGCTAAAATGATAGTTTTCGCCAAAAATTCCATTCCACACATTAATCTCTACGAATATAACATAAAAATATCACTTTGCATATAAACATTTACCATTTGTTATTTTAGATTCATGTTTTCAACTTTCTGATTAATAACATTCAATTTAAGTGACATTGTGACCAGATTTGTTTCATTTTCGTATTAAATACATAACAAAGTTTCATGACAACAAATAAAATGTTGACAAGTAGAAGTCAGAATGTTTCTGTTACTGTAACATGGAAATGTTACGGATGGATTACAGTGCAACTCAATGTAAGACCGTATAGTTAGTTACATAGTAGCTCAATTTTTTGCGCTTTTTTGGTTGCACTAGTGTTACAAATACAGTAACAGTTATTAAAATTTCTCATATAATTTTGTCGCATATCGATCACCGTAATTCAATTGTGACATTCTGTGCTACTTGGGAATAAGCGTTTGTCTCAAGCTGCAGCAGAATAGGACAATGATCGCCTGTCGCGCATTTCGAGAAGTTGTCGGCTTTCGATGGTGATTTTGGTTAAATAAGTATCAGTTATCAATGCTTAGACATAAACTTAACCATCTGTTAACATGATTTATGTTTTACTTCAGAAATATACAAGTAATTGCAGTTTGAAAAGTTCACAACAATTACCTCTCCATGTTTGTTGCTAATAAAATGGAACGCAACCTTGTCTTTATCCTCTGCAGATGAGGACAAAGACTTATCGCTATTCTCTTTGGTTGCTTTTGACGTAGGACTTACGTCTCTCTTTACTATACCGGGTGTCATTTCAAAATATTCAAATCGACCGCGTTACGCTGTGTTGAAAGATTTTAAACGTTAATAGCGTTCGTTTCAGTGGACGAATTTCTGCGGTAAGCCCCTCAATCGACAGATTTCAAGTATGCCTTTCATGTCCATGCTTGGTAAGACCCGAAAAACTTGTTTCAATAGGCATGAAACTGTTTTCAATGAAAAACATTGAGCTCAAGGGAACCTATAAATATGGGTACCGCATAATTCTTGCATCATTCCATTACCACGTTCTGATTGGTGCAGACACCAGCGAATGAGCAGCCGCTGGGTCTGCCGAGAAGCCATAAAATAGCGCAACGCGATTTTTTCCTTTCATTCTGACTGGGACAAGCGAAGCAACCGCATCATCGATTGAACAGCACTCACACCTTTTAGCAGGGAATGTAGTCATCGAAGCCACCATCATCAGCCGAAACCTAGCCAGTACAGCAGCAGTCCACCCTACAGACCCGACAAAGCAGTAATGCTGAGCAGATACCGGCAGCAGCAGCAGAGTCAGAGGCTGAAGAAAAGCCACATGATGCAGCATGTATGTCCAAAAAACAAACGGTTCTTCAGAGAGCCAATGATAGAGATCAATATCAAAGCTTTCAATTCCCTTCGGGATAGAAATTGCAGGGTTGTTACGGAGATCCTGAAATATTTTCCGCGCCAAATCCGCGCCGACTAAAATCAAATCCACGCCATTTCCGCGCGACATGAAAATCCATTCTGCGCCAAATCCGCGCGACCCAAAACAAAATTCTAAGCAAATACACGTTAAATATCAATGCATTGATCAATGCAATATTGGCATTGATAAAAAAATATGTAGAAAAAAAACATTGTTTGATACTGACCGCACATAAAGCGAACGTAACTGAATGATCGTCCCATGTTATGAATTCTAAATCTTATCACCCGAAATCCCATGTCCGGGTGTTTCCTTCCTTCTGCTACTAACAATGTGGTCTCAGAAAAGAACACGTACTTCTCACCTAAACTGCAATTCTAAGCTCGCTTGCCCGGCTTATTGGCCTGTATCAAGCGAAAAGTCCCGTTAGGAAATAGACGCCAGCAGCGAGCAACAAGCGTAAAAAAGAAGAAGCCCTTCTCGAACGCGTTGATGATGATGACGCTTTGGCTGACAAAGAAGCGGGATACAAGACACTAGCTGATTGGCCCACCAATTGGGAGGCAGAGAAGATTCAAAATTAAGTAGTATAAAAGAAAAGTGCATTCGCTCGCAGAGCATTCAGTCTTTTTTATACCATCACTAGAAATTCGCGGTTATTTGAAAAGATCGTTTTCTTACTTTTTGCACTTAGCCGAAGCAAACAGCCTTCAGTGGAAGGGCTAAGATACAGTCTACATCCCCTGCTGAGCCAACTTGTGGTTTATTTCAGGCAGTCCTTCAGTGGGAAGGTTGCCACTGTCGAGGCTAATATTTCGTGACCGGACAGATACTTCCTGAATTTTTTTGATGATTTTTGTTCGAGGTAGATTTGGTAGAATGGCATGCAACGCCGATTATTTATCCAAAATAGTTGATGTGAGAAATTTGGACATATTATGTATCTTAAAGGCATGGTCAAGTCAAGTCCTACGTCCACTTAGCGGTTATGTCACAGACATTACCCACTGCTCGTTTTTTTTGCATTTTTCAGCGACAATTACATTCCTTGGTTTTGACTCAATTTTAGAAATAGCCATTACGTAAGTCCTCCAGGCTGTGCCGCTTTTGTACCAGATTGAACCCGAGTGGCCCAGAAATCCTAAAAATATCATTCCCATCATTGTTTTGTGAAATCATGAAGTTTGGGGTGTCACACATCATGTTTTGACTTAAATTTGTAAATGGCCACTTTTTCCGAGGACAACTGGCCCCAACGATTTCTGGAATAATTCTGGAGCCGTACTGAGGATTGACCCAAATCAAGTATGAATCAAAAAATGGGATCCACTGGATTGAATGCAACTTGTTGCAAAAGAATCGGTCAAGAAATGTCAGGGACGGAAGGTTAACTTCAGTGGCAGTCAGCAAAATCTGGCCAAAACTTTGAGGTTTGTAGAGTGGTAGAATACGTGCTTTAGAGCTTAATCCATGTAGAGCTTCAAGTTTGTAGATTCATTTATAACAAAAACAATTCTTTTTCTCTATAGCTGCGAATAACTAGACAAATCATATGTTTTTTTTTAGCAAACGTATGAATAAAACCTAATTTCTATATGTCTAAACTTCTTTGAGTCATACCATATCATGCTTTTACCTAATTCAACTATTTTCTTGTTTTTTTTTAACTTGACCTCATCGTGGTTTTTAAAAAAATCTTCTTTCGCGTTGCATTGTCACAACTTTTTCAAATGCTAATCTATCGTAACAAACTTTTTATTACGGTAAAAGGAGATCTTCCTTCGCGAACATTTTGTAACAATATAGGGGAACTGTTCCGATCTCCATCTCACTGTACATATATCCATCTTATCGCTAAACAAAAAAATACGGCACCAATTTTGTCAACATGCGTGCTCACTGCTGAAAAAAATCACAAAAATAATAAACAAACCAAATTCCATTCCATTGCTTCGTTTTTGATGGGATGAAAAAAGGAGCTATGGGATGAAGTGGCAAACCGTTCCCCTACGAGCCAGTAGAAGCGTTGTATGAAAATAAAGTGCGTCCAGATATTAAGTGACTTGAGCCTTAGGTATAACAAAGTTATGTCTACCATTCGAATCAGTTCAACGAATTGATTGTGTGTATACCAAAGATAAGAAAAAAGTTAGAAATTTAAAACCGATTTGAGTTCAACAAGTTGTAACAAAAATTGTGCATCGAGCCACGAAAGTTCGTCGCTTGAATAATTCAGGAATAAGTATAACAACTCTAGATGAATTAGTTTACACTACTATTAGTTTACACATCGTACGAGATTGTCCTTAAATTGCGATACAATTTATTAGCTGTACGATGATGAACTACGGAACGTAACTCAACACTCGAAGAGCGTTAGAATATTTTCAACAAGCAAGATCTGACAATTCAAGAATATGTAACACATACGGGATATGATGATTTTTAACCATGAAAATATCCGTAGAAATACAAATAATATTCCGAGGCAATCCATTGAAGATGTTAAAATAATGATATGATGATGCACTGAAACCAATTCGTTCACCTGAAGAAAAGGCATACTATATTTGATCGTTTATGCGTTTATCGGCTATGAATTGTATTATTAGGGGATATGAAAAAAAAGTTATATGCACTGCACACCCATGATGTGAAGCGTTTGTGTATCATATATCAATAACGGTGAACTAGCGAGCGTTGTTCGATTGAAAAAGAGCAATACGATACGGAACGGTATCATGCAACTGGATAAAACATATGCATGCAAAGGACATAGAAGGACGTAAAAAGACAGTCATAATCTCGTAATTTATGTTCTGACAGAAATAGGAAGTTTTTATTTCACAGCATGTGATGTGTTTATGGGAAGATCGAGATATCACACTATGTGAGAAAGTTTGTTGAAGATGAATAATTTTACGATTCTTTCGTCACTCGCGGTTTATTTGAATATTGAGAATGATGCTCAAATTGATATGTACATTGTGTACAATTTTGTTACAAACGAAGCTGGGACTTTCTAGGACTAAAACAGAAATAGTGAGCTTTGCACGAGAAGTATAATCCAGTTCTACCGGGTGGAATGCTCGACTTACCGTTTAAAATAATTCCAAGTCGGTGTGAAAATGCATGCAACGTGATAACAACCCGGTAAAGAGTATTTGCTCTTGAACTATCAGCTTGGATACGACTGTTCGAATCGAAGCCTCTACAAAAACTAAACGACCATCTAAACGAAGGCGGACTTGATAATCGGAAACAATTAAATCGCCGGTTTAGCTTATAGGTTAGTACTCGATAAAAAGAACGCAAACGTTTCACCAATACAAAACAAAATGCCATAACTGCGTGGTTAGAAGGATGCTTTTCTGCATTTCCACCCACTTGGTGAATAGAACAAAACCCTCCGGCAGCAATATTGCAATATTTTTGTACAGCGAGGTGAATCAAATAACAATAAATGATGGATGTGTGTGGTTCACAGCCTGGGAATGTCGTTGGCTTACGGCGAGGACTTGCCCGTGGTCGGGAAATATTATTAGCTCATCCAAGGTGAATCCACAAGTTGATTCCCTTTTCAACAGGATAATGCTAAAGCGATGTGTCCCGACAGAGCGGTGTAGCTTGTTTATGGTGAAGGATTTTAGGCATTGTCTTGACATTTTGCTGAAGGGTAACAAACTACTTGGGTGGAATACTGTAAAATGTAAAGTCCTTAAATTTCGTAACGATTTTAGAGGGGCCAGGGGTCCAAAAAGTGAGACAATAATTTTTACTGTGATTAAGAAGGGGAGAAAAGTGCATAACGCAAAATGGTCTAACTTATAAAATCACTCATATAATGTTTTGTAGAACATGTCTTAACAAATGTTACAATTATAATTCAATATTAGATGTTCATTACCCGGCTGCAATGAAAATGTTGAGCAAAATCTATTTATTTTCACTTAAATTTAACGATTAGCGATTCTTTTATTTCATCCGTGAAATTTTTGTTCAATCCGCAAAACAATCAACCATGCGTCCACCCCTTTTCCTCGTGCAATTAAATAATTTTGCCCCATCATATTCGGTCATTTTGCCCCAGCCCTTTTTTTAAAACATATTTAAATGCGTTAGAGAATCACAGCAATTTTGTTGTCCTGAATAAAAGATCATTGTAAAATGTAGCATCTTTGCATCTGCACGTTGTTGAAAATGACTAGCTTTTATTCGCGTAATGTTATTTACCTACTATACCTGGAGAAGAGGAAAACAGTTAAGAGTGAAAGTGACTATGGGTCAAATCAAGGGATATTTCGAAACCTGAATGAGCTTCAAAGACATGTTTTCCAACTCATTGGATATTTTCTGGACTTTGACTATCTTTTTTGACTATTTCGGAATGTTGGTTTGAATGTATCTTATACTTCTTCTTCTTCTTCTTACTGACATTACATTCCATACTGGGACATTGTCGCCTCGTAACGTAGTGTTCATTAAGCACTTCCTCAGTTTTAAACAGCGAGGTTTCTAAGCCAAATTACCATTTTTGCATTCATATATCGATGATTCTTTTCTGCCCAGAGAGGTCGAGAAAATTTCCAACTCGAAAGTTGCTTAGACCGGACCGCAGATCAAACCCAGCCACCTTCAGCATGGTCTTTCTTTGTAGCTGCGCATCTTACCGCACGACTAAGGAAGGCCAGAAGGCTCCTTGAATGTGTGTAAAATATAATTAAAAACTGCAACAATATAATTGCATGAAATAATATCTTTCAACGGTTTGTCGATCGTTAGAGATAATTGCATCTTGGACATTTGGCGCCATTACGTCCTCTTCAACTGCAACCTTATGGAATTTAGAGATGAGCCAGCCTAGGGCTGAAAATTTCTTTCATGGAGTGGAGATAATAATATAACTTAAGGGATTGAAACAGACAAGAATTATGTCAAAGATAAAGTCAGCTTTGATTGCAGGTTTGAAAAAACCCTTATCAGAACAAATATTTAGACAATAAATTTAGCGCAAAATCAAATGAGATCCCTGCACGTCTGCTGAAGTGCTGACGTTAATTCCCAATTCGTTAAACATCTGGAACAAACTGAACACAGTATTAGTTTTATCGCCGTCACCATGATAACACGGTCTGTGTGATTGTTTATTGTTCCAATTGCACTGGCATTGCACACCTTGTGCTGACCTTGGCCATTTCTCGGTCGACTTATCCGGCTTTTCATTTCGTTAGCGCCCTACTCTGGTTAGTGCAACACCCACAAAAAACCGCGAAAACGCTGAACGGTTCGTGTGGGAGGAATAGCAGTTTTCAACACAATTTTCCCGCGAACCACAAGCAGAGCAGAACTGTTTCCCAGTTCTTTTATAATTTTCTGTATAATGCCTTTTAAAACAGGTATTGCTCAAAGTGTGAGAAATTATGAGTTCTAAAAATTCAAATGTATGGTCGAACTACTGAGCTTTCTCTCGTTAATCCGACTGTCTAACCCATACAAATGAACCAACTCACGGCACAAATTTGAAAACTGACTGTGTGGATACTGTGTTTAAACTTTAAAGGGGTGTTTTAACTTTCTAATACGAAAAAATCTGAATTGGGGAGATCTGGACTAACGAGTCGTCGAATTAGCGAGAGTCTGCATGAGCGGTACCTCATGAATAATCTCAGACATATTGTGTCGTCTGTTATAGGACAGCAACAGCACCATTATGAGTGAGGACTGCGTGAGTTTTAGTAATGGGGAATAATTTCTATTTAATATTCTGTCACTTTAAAGAAATTTCGTCTCAAATCAACTCTTTTCCATTTCAAATAGTGGTCTTGGTAAGAACCGATTCACGCTTCTTGGGACCTTGATTCAAATTTACAACTACTAAAAACAGTCAACCATTTGTCCGAATATTTTCCTCGCGGCCAATAATGGTCACTCGATGATTTACCACAATTTTGAGAACTTTTTACTTTGAAAGTCTCCCTAATAAAGCATAGCATAGCATAGTTACGGTGTACTTCGTAGATTGGACACTAGTGATACTCATGTTTTTCTTTTGAAATCCTTATTCAGATTGCTATCAGAAATCAAGGTGGGTGTGGTCCTTAATTTCAAATCTAGGATTAAAATCACAAAAGCATGAGGATTACTACTCTTGGCCACGCCCATCTTCACCGTAACTTGGGAGGGGAAGGAAGTGTTGATGTAGTACTTACTTACCGAGAGGCCCCCGACTCAGCGACACCCTCATAAGTACCACGGAGTTGGATTTTGGGGAAGGTATTCGTTAGGTCAGGATTTGCCTGTAGCTGGCAATATGACCGTGGTAGATCTTACACCGTATTACACCACGCAAAGGTGTCTACCCAGCATTACGGGGACTTTGAAAGACACACACACAAAAAAGAAAAAAAAAACTTTTTACTTGAGTGCTGATGATCCTGATCCTGATACATCGGTCAAACTAAATTCTCTTCAGCAATCACGCCGATGACCACCACCGATGCCGATTCTGGGACCGCTCTCCAATGCTTCCGGTCTTATTCGATCCCCACATAATTTCGAACAAAATGACGCGCGCGCATGGGAAAGCAACTTTCTTGTATCCAATTAATAAATGCCTTTGCGAGTTTAAGAAATATCTGGAAAACAGGCAGATAAGTAAACGCACCAAAATACGAATTTTAAACTCTAATGTGAAATCTGTACTGTTATGCACTAGCGAAACATGATGTGTATCAGTGGAGAACACTCAACGGCTGCAGGTGTTCATCAACAGATGCCTGCGGTATATAATTCGGACCTGGTGGCCCCACATCTGGATCTCAAACAACGAGCTTCATCGTCGTTGTAACCATAGGCCGATAGTAACAGAAATTCGGGATCGAAAGTGGGGCTGGGTCGGCCACACTCTACGTAGGGGCGGAAACGAAATCTGTAAACAAGCATTAGACTGGAACCCAGCGGGACATCGCAGCAGAGGTAGACCCATGGGAAAACCCGGAACACAAAAGAAGAAGCTTTGAAGTTCATTTTATAAGTCTTATGTCCAAAATCACCAATGCTTTTAGTTGTACGCACATTTTGACTTTTCAAAATCAGATCGTAAGAAATACAATGTTTGCTTTTGATCTTTTTTGAACCTTGTAGGTTAGTTTTAGAACTGGTTCCGGGACACCAACGTTTTTTAGGCAATACATAAGGAGAAATGATCATTCGACGAAAAGTCATTCGGCCGAATGCTACATGGCCGAATAACCACGGGTATGATGTTTTCGAATTCGCGTTGATCGAGCCGCGCTGCTGCCATCTGGTGGAGATGGACGTGTGCGTGAAATCACTGTATTTCGACATGGTGAAGATAGGAAGTATTTTTTAAAATGCTTTTGAAATGTGTTTAACAGCGTTACGTTGAAAACTTTTAAATACGTAGGGTTAGAATTTTTGAAAACTACATGTTTGGCTACTTATCAACACATGGTTTTGCCTTTCTCGTATACTAAGTATACGTAAAGATACGTAAAGGCTATATGATCACTCCAAAACCAAACTTTTGAGAGAAGGCTCGGAGACCCAAAACTAAACTCGCGCAAAACACGCTAAAAAACACTCACTCATTTTATTTTTGCACGAGAAAGGCATCAACACCGCTAGGTGGATTAATCAGGGTTTTTTTTTTAATAGAAATGATTCAACTTTCGGGTTGCTAATCCAAAATTAAATCAAATTTCTTACCCGTACAATCAAAATATTCTCGGCTAAGACGTGTTACAACGCAACGTTTTAATAAGCATTTTAAAATTAACTTCCTATATGCCTTCCCGGGCGCAATAAAAAAGTATCACCCAGCCTCCATTTTGTTTTCGCGCTGCCGTCAGGAGCAATTATAGAAGCAGTCTCCTTCTTGTTGCTTATAAAACTGTTATCGAGAAACGCACCCGTTTTTCTCCCGTGATTACTCTTATGACTGTCGTTGCGGAATTTTCAATATTAGCTACGGGTCGATCTCTGGTGGTGAAATACAAGTATCCGTCCCGTGCGAATAACGCATTAGGTCGAATTCCTTTTAGCCGAAACGGATATTAGGCTTCTAACTAATTGGTCGAATATTACGATCGACAAAGTAAGACATTTTACTGGGGAAGTCATTTAGCTGAATGATGATGATGAGAAATTAGCAGTGAGAAATAACAGATGCGTTCTAACTTCTTATGCCACACTGTGAGAATTCATAAAAGAGAAATTGGGAGTAAGATATGAGCAGTGAGTTGTGATAAATGAAAAATGCTAGAATTAAGCGAACCCTCTGTCACCTCACTTCTTACTACACACTTCTTCCTTCACATGTCTCACAGCACACATCTGACTTCCCTAGCTGCTCACTTCTCATTTTTCACCTCTCACTTCTCATTTGTTCGGAATAATATCACTATGTAAGGGATATTCTCAACTATTCGGGGAAACTAATTGTCTGTGAATTTTTACATTTATTGTAAATATCGAACAAACTATATCAGCATATTGCCGTAAAGCTCTAGAACCAAAGTATGTTTTGATGATGTCAACTCAATTTTGATCAAAATAACACTTACACCCCTCTGCTTCTAACACCCTCAATTGTCACAGTTTGGTATGTTCAGTTAACTCTGCTCTTTATAATTTTTGTCGAATGTTTGTTCTAGGTCAAAAATTTTGCTACCATATGAATTGTTCGGTCAACTGACATATATGATCAAATGGCATTTTCGGCGGTAGATCCGTTCGGTCGAATGATATTTTCGAACGTATTACCTCGTGACCTGTTTGGCTAAATTACCTTGTCGACTGTAGAACCAGTTCGACATAACATTTTCGATCAAATGACATATTTGGTTTTATGGAGTAGCCATCGAACAAATAAGTACAGTGCGTGTTTCAGTCGTCACGAAAATTATAATACCCATTTGGTGTTCGTTGGCTCATGCGCATGTATTGGGCTTTGCTTCGGTCGAAACAAGCGCGATCTTCCTAGTTTGCAGTAGCTTTCGGGCAAGCAAGTACAAAGTGTTGCGCGCTCGTTCGGTCGTCCAAAACGCGATTCTCCTCAATTATCATATGCCACCGGGTGTGCGCATGGCTTAACCTTTCTTTTGTCGCGAGACTGCAAATTGGTGTTATTTCCCATACCTTAGATCGCATCGCTTACCAAAGTGAATCCAGAGTTCTGATGTCAAACCCGTACCTCCCGCCCAAATACGACTACTTCCATAGCGTAACAATCCACAACAAAGAAAAAAGGGACAAAAATCAAAAATTATCACAAGTTCTCCTTTCAGTTGGATTAGAATTAGTTCATTCATACAAAAAGTGTGGTGAGGGAGGGGTGATGAAATGGCCAAATTTTACGATGATCTATTGAAAACTAAGTGCGTATCTTGCCTCACTCTAGTATACGACAAAGTACCATTTTTGACCAAATGACCTGGTCGGCGAAAGGACATTTCCGGCCGTATGACTTGTTCGGCTAGAGGTCATGCGTTGCCAAACGGCAGAATAGTTTGTTTTACCAAACCAGTTCCAGGGTACCACAACTGAGAGGGACATGACATACCCATAAGTGGGTACCACAAATAACTCATTTATCTCATTTCTCACATTTTACTCACTGCAAACATTGATACCGCTTCTAGTACAGCCTATTGCCCTTTATAAACCATCGGCAGGTTCTGGAAGAGGAACCGTCCTAAACCAAACTACTTGTCCATAGCCAACGGTACCCAATGTGGTGGGCACCCAAGGCCTCTTTTAGTCCTCAAATCCCAGTGTCGATTGTGGTAATGTGGAGGTCTTTGAACTTGCTATAAATCGGAAGCTTGGAGGTTAGAATTCAAATTATTTACTCACAGTAAGTATGGTGGTTGACAAAGGCAGACTGCCCTTAAAGCCAACACTAATCAGCGTGTTGCGTGAATTAATCTCCAATAAGAAAGGGGTCTCGGCTTGATGAGTTAGCCGACTGGTGGCATGGCTAGATGGTTCGTTCGACGGATGACAGGGTTGGCTGAGGTTGAAACTGGTAGACGAATGACGCGGCGGTGCGTGCTAACCGATATCAAAACTCGGGTAGTTCCGTTGGATAGAGTTGGTTGTAGTTTGGCTTGGTTTGTTTGTCAACTGGCTTGGTTTGGTTTGTCAACGTGGCGTGGTTGTCGTAATGGCCGACGGGTAGCACTACTCACACGATTTGTTGACGGATACTCGACTGATTGCGGAACTCGACGAATTGCCGTTAGATCACGACGCACGTAGCTTGATTGGACGGGCCAACGGTTATTGAAGCTCTCCGGATTGACCGGTGGACGATCACGAAAGGATGGCGCTACTTGCCTGATTGCCAATGGATTGTCCAGATGGCGTGGCCGGTAGGAATAGCTGACGGAAAATGTTGTACCTGGTTTTTATGGCCGACGAATAACACGCGCACGGTTAGTCGACTTCTTCTTCTTATTGGCATTAGATCCTGGGACTGGGATCACTGGGACAGAGCCGCCTCGCAGCTTAGTGTTCATTAAGCACTTCCACAGTTATTAACAGCGAGGTTTCTAAGCCAGGTTACCATTTTTGCATTTGTATATCATGAGGCTAACACGATGATACTCTTAAGCCCAGGGAAGTCGAGACAATTTCCAATCCGAAAATTGCCTAGACCGGCACCGGGAATCGCACCCAGCCACCCTCAGTATGGTCTTGCTTTGTAGCCGCGCGTCTTACCGCACGGTTAGTCGACGGATGGCGAAACTCGTCGGATTGTCGATGGATCACCGAGCGAGTGTTGAAATTGTCCAAAGGCGAACACATTCCCATCCGTTCGGCACGCCATATTTCTAGCATCCCAGCCGCCACGAAATTTTTCCCCGGTATGGCCTGTATCGCTAAATGCCATCTTTGGCCGAATGACTTTTCCAGCAAAACGACATTTTCGGCTGACAGATCTGTTCCATCAAACCATTCTTTCAGCCAAATGACTTGTTTGGCTAAATGGCTTCATCGCCCAAACATCTTATTGGCCCAACGAAATATTCGGACAACTAGTTTTAAGCCTCATAACCGTACTGAAAGCAGAATAATAATTAGATTCGATTATACTGTTGGGTGGAACCGTATGCAGAGCAAGACTCAAGTCAGGATGGTACATAACCGTTTCGGCTACATGACTCTCGGCCTAAGGTGTTATTTGGCCGAGTGGCATTTCGGAAGAATGACATTCTGACAAACGATCCTTCTTATGTATTTCGTAAAAAAAATGAATATTGATTCGGCTTGAAGGTATCCAGATATATGTCTCCAGCTGGTGTTCCTGAAACGATTCTGGATGCCCAAAACTGACCAAGGTTCGAAAGGTATTGTCCATATACCACGTGAACAGGTTTTGATCAATTTCAGATAACACCCTCCCCCAGCGTGGAAAATTGCTCATATAAAATTTCAAAAATTTGTACAAGCCGTGGACATTCGTTATACTCCCCTCCCCCTAAGCAGTTCACGTGCCCAAAACTGACCAACAAGGTTCAAAAAAAGATCAGAGGCAATCATATGCTTGTATTTCTCACGATCTGATTGTGAAATGTCGAAATGTCCTTACAACAAATAGCATTGGTGATGTTGGACATAAGACTTATAAAACGAACTTCAAAACTTATTCTTTTCTTGTCATAAGACAAGTTTGTACCATCCCATTTAATTCCACCAATTCAAGTGGATGGAACAAATTCGTCTTATGACAAGTGAAGACATTCCACAAAAAAGCTCAAACTAATTTTCTAAACTTATTCTTTTGTGTTTCGGATTTTCCCGGAAATGGCCAGAGGTAGTCTCAATATCTTAAAAATAGTCTCTTACATTTTTTTCGCGAAGAATCATGAAGTTTGATAGGATGTCGCACGCCATGTTTTTTTTTTCAAAAACTGTATTAAAGACGACTTCCACAGGGTCTTCAGAATCCTTTCCAGGTGTTCCGAAATGTTTCCTATGATTGGTAGAACTCTGAGATTAGTTTCATTTTATTTTCACAAAAAATGCCGAAGATTGATATGGCTCATGATACATTTGAAGGTGTTCGGATATATGTCCCCAGCTAGAGCCCCGGGACCGATTCCAGAGTACTGAAAACTGGCCATCATGCTTCCAAATTGGTCCAGTTCATCGCAAATATTTTTTTTTTCATGATACGATCCAATCGATCAACTCCATGATAATTTTCGGTCTGATGTCTGAAAATTTCAAACAAATCGGTCAGAAATTAAATGAGGTAGAGCAAAAACATAATCAAAATTTAGGTGCGCGAACTAGGTTGGTGATGCAAAGGTTAATCAAAGTGAATGAAAATTGAATAGCAATGATAGCGTCGATAGCTGTAATGGCCTTCGACGATGGTTGAGGCAGCTACCCAGGATTAAAACTCTGCATGAAGGTTTTGGTGAGAGTAAAAAAGATTAGGGTTCGTTGCTTTCACTCTGACCAGGCGGCTATTCCGATGCTTGAAATTTTGATATTCCTAAAAAAGCGATAATTAACAAAGATGAGGAACCAAAAGGATTAACACATGGAATGTAATCTCAAAATTTGTAAAAGCACAAAAATAAGAATTTCCTTTAAATTCTTTGAATTTATTCTTTAGGGAAAAATATACTCATCGAATCTATTTTACCAGCAGAATGATAAAAAACGTGGAACATCGTTTAAGAGTCCCCAAACAAAACATTTCGCGCCCTCGTTTGCCTTTCCGTTGAAATGAAATGAGCATCACATCCCGGCTTGGTACCTGCCTCGTATCTATAATAATGGTTACCAGCAACATTAGCGGCAGCACCATCAAAGGAGGACTAGCTACAGAGAGGTTAATGTTGAGGGAAAATGGGAGAAAAACCCCGCCGAAATGAGCAACACCGTTGAAATAGCGTGCAGTGAAAATGGATAACTACAACTGTCATTCAAATCGGATGCAACTGCACGCCACGGATCATGAAAGGCTACATGATGTGGGGCAACAGCATGGTTGCAATGTTGTTTGAGCAAGGTTATTCGGCACGTGGAAAAGTTAAAAAAAATGGATTGATTGGCACATTTTAAATACTGTAGGCCGGTTGGAGCTCAATCCAACTTTCATGTGAGTGCGAAAACGTTGCCGTTGTTAACGTTGTTAATAACACAAGAGTATGATTCAACGATTAATGGCCTAACCGCTAGTCGTCACATTTTTTTCCTCTAAGAAGCGTCGTTGGTACGTCATGTCTCTGGTACAGGATCTCCGGAAGCCACCGCACCGGAAGCATTATTAACGCTGGAAGACTAAACGCAATCATTTGACGCTCTGCAAAAAAGTAAAATATTATACCATGCTTAGTCATCAGACATGGTACATCCTGTACATGCTTTCACGCGACGAAAAAGAAACGGTTGACACTCTGTACGCTGGTAAAGGTATGATGTTAAACCTTTACCACAGCTCCGGAAGACGAACTTTAGCTTGTTGTTGCTTTCTTTAATGGCACACCCCAAGATGTATGACTGTTTTGCGGGATATAAAGAATATTCGCTTTATATGGGTCTTATTGCTACAAACGCCCTCAAAGCAAAAACTGATATTCAGGAGGATAATTTCATCCTATGTTGGATAATAGCACAAGGCTAACCTAAACATTCACACGAACCGGGAGCTATTGCTGTCGTAACTGTATTGAACTATGTACCCAACCATTGATAGGCTTTGTATTTATGGAATTAAAATCAGAGTTTTATCTGAATAATTGCCGCACGCGAGCAATAGGGATTCCATATTGGACTTGATGGAAATCCCCGCAATGTGATATATTGCTCGCGTTGCGATGACTATTTGACGTCACACACGAGTAGCATTCATAGAAGTGATGGATAGTATCAATTAGCGAACCGTTGGTGCATAGGTTCCACCGGTATTTGAAGAGAAGTCTTACAAAACGGGATTAATTTAAATTGTAACAGCATGTGCGGATTGATTGATAGGATGATGCGTAGTTTTGTTTCTATGTTGGTTATGTCATAGATACAAATCAAAAATACTGACGCTCCAGTCACTATTTCCGCCCAATTCATTTTGATAGTGAACTGTAAATTTATATCAACAAGATTCGACGCACTTTTCATCAAACACATAATAGTTAGCTTTAATCAATTGACTGCAATTGAGACCTAATACAGATGCCATGCCTTGATAAAAACGTCAACGGTGAACTGAAATTGTCAACGATATTATCCATAACTGGAGCCAATCCAAAAATTATCATCAGTGGTTCGTACAAATTTGAAATCGACACTAGTCTACTAGACTATTGCATAAGAATTTCATCACTTTCATCCTTTATCACAGATATTATTTTGGGGCTTATCTTTAAATATTTTATATAGCGCTAGCAGCAAGGCGTTATGTATTGTGCAATCTATTTAAAAAGCAACAAAATGATCTCAACGTAATCAGTTAATTGGTCTCAAATCTATCCTCATCAGCAATGAAGGTTCAAGAAATACGATTTCGGTAAATAATTTCATTGCTACGTCATAAAGATTTCAATATTGTTTCCAATTATAATGTTGACCTTTACCAACATGAGCGGGTATTCTTATCTAGTTTGTTCATTCCGAGAACAGATCAGAAACACACTGACAAAGACTGCAAGCAAGTCCAGTACAACTCACTCTTTCTTTCGACTCCTAGATAGTGGCTTGATGACAAAGTTGCACTCGCAAAGAGTGAAATCTTCCACTTTCGGTTTCGTCATTGCCGGTAAATCTTTGCACCCAAGCAGCTCGGAGATGTTTCGTTTTCCACGCACTGTTTTCCTTCCCATTACGAATCACACCGCTAGGAATAACAAACAACGGAACCGAAGGATGAGACTAATAGTGCTTTTTTCCTCTTCATAAATTACGTTGTCATCAGCACCGCAGACGACAATGACGAGTTTCCCACCGACCGAATCAGCTACTTAAAGTAACGTCCTTACCGGAGGATACCCACCATTTGACTGAGTCTAGCGTGCTATCTAGTGGCGATCCGGCGCCAAATTCCCAAATAAATCCTTGGCAGTCAACACCGATGTCAGACAAGAGGCCTAAAGATCGATGGTGCGGTAATGGGTGGAAGGTAGAGTCAGCTGGTGCCTATTGGTACAAGTGCCTCACTATTCGTATGGACTGCGCTGTCTATTCTCTATCATCAACTGTTGACGTGACAAGTCAGGGTGAAAAAAAAAACTCGCTCCAATGGGTACTTGGCGAGCTGAATATATTTTCTGGGTGGATTTAATGGTGGTTTGCTGTGAGTTTTCTGAATACTTTATTCACACTTCTACACACGGCAGTTTTATTTCACTGAGATGATTTGTGGCGATTTTCGAGTTGGATAGAGAGAAGTTGAGGTCCAAAATTGAAAGTTGGGTGTAAAGCAAAATCGTATCCAGAGCGCTTTATGTTGAAATTGAGACTTGGATATTCTATACACCGAAACTTATTGAAAATCTCCTCCCAGAAATCAAATAAACACTTGATAATCAATCAGCAGCGACTTTTTTGAGTCTAAATTTTGAATTGCAGATTTTACAAATTGGGTCCTAAAATGACGATCCGATATTCGTTTTTTTAGGGAACGATGAAACTAACCATCCTGTACGCGTTTTTCTGTCTCAGAAATTGAAAGAAATGTTGTTTATTTTCAAATTTAAAAATAATTGCCAATGCTTCCTGGACATTTTTGGTCTGGTTTGACATACAAAATAAAGTGGTATACTATGGTTGGAAACGCAAAGCATCGCAAGGCACTTTATTCAACTTTTGGCAGGTAATACGTTTTAGATTAATGGTTTATTTGTTTTGAAATGTTGCCTTTTCAGCAACAGAAGTTTCTTAGCCCAAAACATATCTTACACATAAATATAATTTTTACTTAATTGGCATGTTTCAAGAATTTAAATGACATCGGTTTATGTATTCTTTACCGATGCACTATCGTTCACAACCATAAACGAGGTAGCATTGCATACACAAATGAGAAAATCCATCGAAATTTATGCTTAAAATTAGGCACATAAATTAAATGCTATTATCATCGTAATTTCATTCCACGTCGAGCATCCGTGCGAGACAGTGCATAGTCCGCATACGGTCGAATCTTCTCCCGTTTTCTCCATAAGGCCAGGTTTTTTTTTTTACCGAAACGAAAGTACTAGAGTGAAGTATGCCTAATTGAAGCAATCATTTGAAAAGTTTTCGTCGTTTTTCGCAAAAAATAGACTTTTTTTTTGCAAAACTCATCGGCGTCCATATCGTCACGCAGGCGAAATCATCATCGTGCAAAGCCGACAGTCCCACCACCATCATCACTGATCGTGCGACTCCACCAACACAGGCGCTACACCCTACACCCGCAACTGTAGCCTCGATCGTGGCATGGGCGAGAGGCCGTCCGTTCGGTGTGCTGCTACAAGTCCCAGCCGGTGACATAGTAGTGCGAAGGGCTAAGTATATGTTTGATCTCTCTCTCTCTCGTTGTAACCCCTTTCTTCCCCTCTTTTGATAATTTGAACCACGTCTGTTTTTGATAATCCGTTTTCTCTGTGTGTTTGTTTATTGGTTTTGTGTTATTTTTTCCCCTGTGTTCGCTGCTGCGAGACATTTAAAGTCTGCAATGCGCGAAGGCGATGATAGCGGGGGAACATCGTATTCCTCGTCAAATAATGCCTTGTTGGCTTCTGATGCTCTGCGCCAAAATAAAATGGACACTAGCAACACCAATCTTTCTCCCACGACCCCCCGCCTCAAGGCCTACCCTCACGACTCTAGTGGGCCATATGTTGTTTTCCGACCCAAAGGCAAGCGGTTGAATATAAGTCAGATCAGCAAAGATCTGGAAAAGCGATTCTCGTCTGTCACGACCATTGACCTGGTTGGGTCCAGTAAGCTTCGCGTCACGGTCAGTGATCGCGAACAGGCCAACGAGATTGCTACCTGTGAGCTTTTCACTCTCGAATCTTCTTCTTCTTCTTATTGGTATTACATCCCCACACTGGGACAGAGCCGCCTCGCAGCTTAGTGTTCATTAAGCACTTCCACAGTTATTAACTGCGAGGTTTTTAAGCCAAGTTACCATTTTTGCATTCGTATATCATGAGGCTAACACGATGATACTTTTATACCCAGGGAAGTCGAGACAATTTCCAATCCGAAAATTGCCTAGACCAGCACCGGGAATCGAACCCAGACACCCTCAGCATGGTCTTGCTTTGTAGCCGCGCGTCTTACCGCACGGCTAAGGAGGGCCCCCACTCTCGAATATAAGGTCTATTTACCGTCAGCAGTGTGTGAGATCGCGGGGGTGGTGACGGAGGGAAGTATGACATGCGACGATTTGAAACAAGGTTTCGGTCGTTTCAAGAACGCTTCTTTGCCTCCTGTTGCGATACTGGATTGCAAGCAAATGTATTCAGTGTCGCAGGAGGGAGAGAAGCGATTTATTTCCCGTCTGACTCTTTCTGCATCACCTTTTCCGGGTCCGCACTGCCTGACTACATAGTGATGCCTTTGAAGCTTGACCAATGTACATACAGCGCCGAATCCACCAGCATCGTTCTCTCCAGCAGCGTTCTTGACGTAGCTACGCCGAAATGCTGAGGAAGGCCGCTTCACCAGTTGTTTCTGACACCATCTACTCGTCTCTTCCTTTGGACGATCAAGGTAGCTCTGTCTCTGAAGTTGGAAATGGGGCCTTTATTTTCAAAGGCTCAACGAGGAAACGAGTAAAGCAAAGCCAGCGTCCCTCGAAAAAGCCTAGAAAACAGCCTCTAAGTGAGCCCCATTCCAACATGGCGAAATCAAACGCAGATGGAACTCGAAAACGTTCAACTTTTGTGGTTTCACATCAGGATGAACGAGAGTTTCCACCGCTTCCGGGGACATCCAAAATCCCAGATGCCCCAATTTTTGCGATTTCTCAGCCAGAAAGAGAGCATGAGAGCGAGCACCTCCGAGCGCTCCAATGTTCACATTTCCTGGCATCATGGAGCTCATCCTCAACTTCTTCGATGCTTCCGACCCCGTGAAGAACATGGACAAAACTGTTCTTCCTATTCTGACTCCTCTCCTGAAGCAGCTGGCTTCAAAAATGCCCCTCCTCGAGTCATTCGTATCCTTCGATGACTTATTTCGTCGATAAGGCTCATATGGTTTCGATTGTACAGTGGAACTGTCGAAGTATTCTTCAAAAATTAGATATTTTTAAATTTTTAGTTAACAAATTACAATGCGATCTGTCATAAGACGAGTTTAAACAATCCCATTGAATTCCACCACTTAATTGTATCCTGACAGATACGTATTTCGACCTCAACAGTAAGGCCGTCTTCAGTGTCTCGTACTTGACTCGACTTAAGTCGAAGTCGAAAAAACAGCACTTCTTCTATAGGGTCGATTTTGCTCCGATGTCAGGCATCGAAGCTGTCGCATGTCAGGTGACTATTCGAGGAAAAGACCTTAGTATTGCCTCGATATATCTTCCTCCAAACACCGCGATATCTCGTAGAGATCTCTCGCACATCTGCTCGGTTATGCCCGAGCCACGGTTGCTCTGGGGAGATTTTACCTCCCACGGAATAGGCTGGGGGGAACTGTACGACGACAACCGTTCATCAACGATATACAACCTCTGCGACGACTTTGATATGACATTTTTGAATACAGAAGAAGTTACACGATTGGCTCCTCCAGCAAGAGATAGCCGTCTAGATCTTTCCATTTGTTCGAGCTCATTATCGTTGGACTGTACTTGGAAGGTGGTCCAAGCTCCCCATGGTAGTGATCATTTGCCGATCGAAGTTTTAATTTCCAATGGACATAATCAATCCGCCTGTATCGACCTCTTATATGACCTCACAAAGCACATCGATTGGGGGAAATATGGGGAGGCCATCATTGATGGCGGGAACAGTAACAGTTTCTACCTCAGTTGGTTATTGATAGCGCTCACCATGCACAACGCCGACCGGTACCAGGAGCTTCGGTTCGTAGGAAACCATATACTCCGTGGTGGGACAACGCGTGCACACAGCTCTATCGTGTAAAATCCAACGTGTTTAAGAAATTTCTGAAACACGGATCGATCGTTCTTCACAAACAGTACATCGCGCTCGAGATCCAGTTCAAGAAGTTGGTCAAAGTGAAGTAACATGAATATTGGCGCACTTTTGTTGAAGGTTTATCGCGCGAGACCTCAATGAAAACTCTGTGGACCGTCGGGAGGAGAATGCGCAACGCGTCGTCCGTAAACGAAGATCGTGAAAGCTCGTCGCGGTGGATACTCGATTTTGCAAAGAAAGTTTGTCCGGATTCGGTGCCGGTGAAGCAAGTGTCAAAGTGAATGATGCTTTTGCTGACAGTGATGATATAGATTGGTCCTTTTCGATGATTAAATTCTCGCTTGCTCTCCTTTCATGTAACAATTCTGCTCCAGGGATGGATCGAATCAGGTTCAATTTACTCAAAAACCTCCGAGACGTCGCGAAGAGGCGCCTACTGAGCTTGTTCACCCAGTTACTGGAGTGTAACATTGTTCCGGATGATTGGAGGCAAGTGAGGGTGATAGCCATCCAAAAGCCTGGAAAACCCGCGTCGGATTGTAATTCGTATCGCCCCATCGCGATGTTGTCCTGTCTTCGGAAGCTGTTGGAGAAGATGATTCTCTTCTGGCTAGACGAATGGATTGAATCGAATGGTTTGTTGTTAGATACATAATTTGAATTCCGCAGGGGAAAAGGAACGAACGACTGTCTTGCGTTGCTTTCTTCAGAAATTCAGCTTACCTTCGCTAAAAAAGAGCAAATGGGCTCAGTGTTTTTGGACATTAAGGGGGCTTTTGATTCAGTTTGCGTCGATGTCTTATCCGACAAACTCCACGAGTGTGGACTTTCACCAATTTTGAACAACTATTTGTACAATTTGTTGTCAGAGAAGCGTATGCGTTTTTCTCATGGTGACTCGGCAACTTCACGAATTAGCTACATAGGTCTCCCTCAGGGCTCATGTTTAAGTTCCCTTCTTTACAATTTTTACGACAGAGATAGTGATGAATGTCTCATCCCAAATTGCTCTTTAAGACAGCCAACTGCAGTTGATCTGCAAGGACCGTTGTAAGATACTCTGGACAATTTGTCTACTTGTGCTTTAAAGCTGGGTATCGCATTCTCTCCGGAGAAAACTGAGATGGTTGTCTTTTCAAAAAAACATAAGCCGGCAAAGTTCCCGCTCCAACTGATGGGTAAGGCAATCACTCATAGCATGTCTTCTAAATACCTCGGGGTCTGGTTCGACTCGAAATGTACCTTTGAGAAGCACATTGTGTATCTGACACAAAAATGCCAGAAAAGAATCAAATTGATGCGAACGATAACGGGAACTTGGTGGGGAGCGCATCCCGAAGATCTTATCACGTTGTACCGAACAACAATTTTGTCGGTTCTCGAATACGGTAGTTTCTGCTTCCAGTCCGCGGCTAAAACACACATGCTGACGCTGTCTCCGTATCGCGTTGGGTTGTATGAATTCGACGATGAGTCTGGAAGTACTTGCGGTACTCGTTTTGCGGAATTATCGCTCCGGTTCCACATCCGCTGTGAGGTTCTCAATCCATTGGTCATTGACAACTTCGAGAAGCTGCTCGAACAAAATCCTCAATCTCGATTCATGAGTATTTACCATTGGTATATGACGCTGGAGGTAAGCCCATCTTCGGTTGACACCAATCGTGCTAATTTCTCAGACTCTTACAGTTCCTCTGTTATTTTTGATCTGTTCATGAAGCAGGAGGTTCATGGAATACCAGACTTTCTTCGAGCAGAGGTCATACCTCTATTATTTGCAAGCAAATACGGTCATGCCAGCGACGAGAAGCTTTTTTACTAACGGGTCAAAAATGGATTACTCCACTGGTTTCGGTGTTTTTATCGTTTTTCATAGCGCCTACTTTAAGCTGAAAGAGCCTAGTTCCGTGTATACCGCTGAGCTAGATGCTGTACACTATTCACTCGAGCATATTGCATCCCTACCTCTTGACCACTTCTTTATCTTCACCGACAGTCTAAGTACCCTGGAGGTTGTTCGGTCAATGAAATCTGTAAAGCACTCAGCGTATCTTCTAACCGGGATACGCAAGCTTTGAGCGCTTTATCAAAACGGTCATTCACAATCACCATCCATGGCTTGGGTCCCTTCTCATTGCTCGATCCCGGGAAATGAGAAAGCGGACTCTTTGGCTAAGGTGGGCGCCGTGAAAGGTGATATTTACGATCGGCAAATCACCTTCGATGAAATTTTCTCATCAGTTCGTTGGGAAACCTTGATCAGCTGGCTGCAGCAATGGATAAATGGGGAGCTGGATAGATGGCTGTATTCAATTCGCCTGCAGGTGTCGAAGCGTCCATGGTTCAAAAAATTGAATATAGGACGAGACTTCATTCGAACCATGTGTCGTCTAATGTCCAATCACTACACTTTAAACGCACATCTTTTCAGAGTGGGGCTCTTGGAAAGCAATCTCTGTGTTTGCGGCGAGGATTATCAGGACTTGCGACTAGAACCGCGGCTCCAGATCTGTATTAACTGAATATCTCCGAGGAAAACAACCAAAGCCTATTAATGAAGTGTTGGCGGGCCTCGATCTCGAATACATGTCCCTCGTCCACCAATTTGTGAAAGTTGCTGATGTAAGACTGTGATCTTAGTCTGCCCACCCCTTTGTCTGTCGTACCCCATAAGTGTCAGACACACTGACCGAAATAAGCTGTTATCTGAAAGACACTAAAAGATTTTGTTTCAAGCACTTCACTTTTATATCCACTGTTCTCAATTATTACCTTCAGCAAACTTTGAAGGATCTTTGAAAAAATGCTCAATTTGTTCGGAATTTTTAGTGCAAACTTCTTATGAAATGTATGGAAAATGTCCCCCCCCCCCCATTTTCACTTACGTGAAAGAGGAAAACCTATACTTACGCGAAGTAGGTGTTTTAGTGATAGTGATTTTTTTTTGAAAATAAGCACCTATGGACAAAGAAACCGTGATCCCCATGCTTTTACTCTTTCTAGTGCGAGCAGAATAAACCAGCTTAAGGGTTTTTCTTTTCAAGAAACCTTGAAGGACAATTGCTGGTTATGTACTTAGATTCAAATGGAGCCTTCCCAGATTCAAGCAAATGATGATGATGATGATGATGACGATGATACTTCCATCTATTGTACTGCCGTTCTACGCATAATTGTCCCATGTTACCTTTGATGAAAAAATCCAAACTCGAGTCAATTTGTTCACCAATTTATAAAATCGATTCGATCTTAAAATTTAACAAATATTTTTGGGATTTTATGAGCGTAGGCAACACTTTTCCGGGACATAAAACGAATCCCTACTTATTTAAACGGTTTTCAGCCTCTATCATTATCAGACAACAACTTTATTTTTTCAGTGGGACAAATTGACTCGAGTTTGAGATTTTTCATCAAGGGTAACATGGGACAATTATGCGTAGAAGGGCAGTGTAGCAAGGCACCAGCCGATAGCACTGGCCATATCTGACAAACGATTGATCATGATTATGCTATTGTTTGTATTTCATCAAACTCCTGTATGAAGGGCTAAAAATGGGTGGGGTGGTTCCATAAGCAGAAACACTTATGCGAATCCACGGGATGAATAGAGAATCTCCTTCCAGAAGAAAGTTCGTACATACATATTATAATCTAGCAATCGTTTCCCAGATTGACCCAATAGATGGGGAGAAGAGCCCGCCCTTTATCCACGAGATGTTAACAACAGGAAGTTGGCGATTCCACTCTTCCTATCCAAATCGCTTCAATCGGGTGCCCTGATGGTTATTTTTTTGGTATATGATCATATATTCAATATAATTTGGTAAATATATGAATATAAGGTACACTGGGGGAAGTGGAAAAGGAAATATCTATAGTGCATGTTTGAATTAGTGTAAAACCAGTTTTAATGATCTAAATGGGTTCAATCAAAATGGGCTATCAAAAACAGTCAATTTTGCACCAACTGTGCGGTAATTCATACCATTTTGGTCGCTTGAAATTTGTGGAAAGAGATTTAAAAATAAGGAGTTGTTTTTCCACTTAACCCAGTGGGATGGGGTAAGTGGAAAACCCATTTTACCTTGATCTTCAATTGTGATGAGTAGTTACATATAACTAAAATCAATACAATAATTGCTCTGAGTATCTTTTGTAGAATGATTTCATTACCTTAACGGAATAGATACTCAAAAAATTCTCGTAATAGCTAGGGAGGGTTGGTTTTGCCTTCTCGAACACTAAGTGAACGTAAAATCTATATGTTCGCCCCAAAGATGAACTTTTTATAGGAAAAAAGGGACTTACAGGGTTATAAACTAATCAACTTAGTTTAACGAATTGAGATGATGTCTGTATGTGCGTATTTGTATGTATGTGTGTGCGCAAAGCACCTTCAAAATTATCAGCTATTCTTAAGCACTTGTCCTTAACCAATTTGTTCGCAAAAAAATTGCATTCAACGGCGATACTTATTATGAATAAAAATTAATGTGAATTATAGAATATATTTACCTATCAGTGCTATTTTTAACTTTTTAATACATTTTTTTTTCATATGTAGAACATGTGAAAGGCATCAATACCGATAGGTGGATTAATCAGGCATTTTCTCATTTATATTGGTCCAATCACCACTGGAAACACAATGATAACAAAGAAGGAACATATTAAGATTCACAGCTATCGAAATAAACTCTGGGGGAAGAAAAAAATTGCGTTATTAGAGCATTATCCACTTCCCCCGCAGTGTTTGATACCAGGGGTAAGTGTAAAATCTTTGAATTATTTGCTTTCGTGGTACAAACCACTACAAATTGAATGGGATTAGTTTAATTGTATTGTAATAGTAACCTGTGATATAAATTCACTTGAAAAAGAGACAATTGGTGCAAATAAGAATTGATTTTATGAATGCAAAAATCAACTTTTAGCGAAACCTTAAATTACAGTTCAAGCGTTAACCGTGTTAGTGTATGTATTATACAAATTTCAACATAGTATTAGTGTGAGCATCAAAGCATATTCTTGCATAATGTTATGATGTGGTAAAAACTGTAAAGTATGTACAATTCCAATTTTTCGAGTCGATTTTTACACTTACCCCCTTTTTCCACTTCCCCCAGTGTACCTTAATGGAATTCTCTCACCAAGTTTCAATTCGCATGTCCTGGACGAGGGAGGACCTTTCATTAACACCAACTAGTTTTAGATCTACGGTGTCTTCAGAGATACCAATAGTTTGTCAAGAAATATCCTGGTTTGAATAGGGGAAAATTCATCTTGGTTCACAGATTGGAAAATAGACTTCTTGATTTTCGTGTTACTCCAAAATGGCAATTGGGTGAAAAATAGCTATCTAGTTTCAGGAGCCATTACTGCACTTACTGAAGCAGTATACACTTTGCTAGATTCGAAACGTAATGCTTCAACGAATTTAAGAATTATTTTACTTAAAAAAGAAAAAAAATAAAGCTAAAAAAATGTATATGAAAATAAGTATATTTATAAAACGAAGAACAATAAATACCATTATTAAACTTTGAGATATTATTTTGCCTAACAGAATTTCAAAAGCTATTTATTGCAATTAAAATAATAAAACTAATAACAATATTTTTTACAATTGATTTTGATTAAAAAGATAAAAACATCTCAAACTTTTGAGTTTTAGTTTAGTTCATTCCAAAATATCCTTCCAACGTTACAATCTCGTTTACTTTTTGTTGCAGATAACGGAAGATCATCTGGAATATTACTTCCCGAGCAGCATAAGTCAGTCAACAATGGTTACATCAACATGTTTGTGACTGAATCTGGTCACATATGAGTTGCAGTAACCTACGTGGAACCTGGAACATGCGTGCTGCTAGGGTTTACATGCAACATATGGGATGGTGGTCGCTCGGAACTCCTCACACTCCAGCTTGTTGCCATTCTCGTGGATGGGGCATAACCCTTTCGCAGCGCTACGATGCAGAATGTACGTCTCTTTTGTAGTTTAACAAACCGAGCCTCCAAACGCTAGTCTCTTTTCGTCACTGTGGTCTTCACTGATTGTTCCGATCCGTATTCTATTGTTGATCAGTTTTCTAAGGCTGGCTTGTAGAACCTGAGATCAATCCCTTAAATTTCCGGAAGACCATTCCTCCTGAATTGCCAGGGACCGGACCATATTAAACAGTTTTGCTTAGATTCCCTCGCTGGCACTCGGTGAGGGGCCATCAAATCTGGTCTGTTCCGATTTCCACCCAACACCAGGACTGAGGACTTTATGCGGCTCACGGTCGTTTTGGTAGCTCCTGCTTACAGAGATATGCTGCTTCGTATAGTTCAACAGAGCCCATTGGTAAAACCCACCATATTCTAGGAATCCCCACGACTCGCGGTGGGCCGGGGAGGGGTCGTCAAGCCCTTGGGAATAGTTTCTACTGCCCCGCAGGATTGCAGGGTAATCGCAGCTAACAGCTAAAATCAGTACATTTAGTATTGCTTGCGTTATATCAATCATTGGTCTGGGACATCATTTAGATCTTGGGGAGCCTAGAAGCGGCGTCGATGACGGCTGTTTGACTGTACTCCAGCAGTCCCACATAGGAGTCACATCGAACTTACCCTCGTCGTGCAACGCTGTCTCAAGATGTTACGCATACTCAATGGCTCCACCCGGTTGTTTAAGTAGCCCTAGATCGTATCCAAGTCGGCCCTCAGTACCGTGCATTGTTGTAAACGGACAGTTTCGGGCGCATTTCAACCATCACCAGGCAGTGATCTGATGTCAGCATCACGAGAATTCTGACGTGAACAATTACGGAGAAGTCGATCAATCAGAAATAATCGATTTGTTGCTGGCACTTAGTCAACAATCAACCGCCGTTACTGAGGATCGGACGCTTTTGGTTTGTGGATATTTCAATCGAAAGACACTAAAAAATCACAAACTACATAAACAATTGTGCCATATTTTTAAGGTAACTTTCCCATTGGCCAACCACACTCTTTAGTTGCTCTTCGACACGTTTTTACTGACGAAAAAATTGCACTACTTTTTCCATCGCATGAAGTTTGTTCGTTTTATTGTTGAGCCTAGCCACGTTCTAGGCACTTGTACATATCAACAGCCCTCACGCTTCATCAGGGCACACAACTTCGAAGGTTTTCTGCAATAATCGTTGCCAAGTTCTAGGTTGCGAAGACTTTCAACGCCATCAAAACGTCGTCATATAGGAAATCCTAGAAAATTTCGGTACCCATCCGCAAATGCGCGCACTGGGGGTACCGAGAATCTAATAATAAATCCGCCAGATTTATGACAGCTCAGCAGACAAGCTTTTGGCTTCGACAAGGTGCAAACAAAGAATCGTACCGAATTTATTATGCTTCAATTCTTGGTAACTTACGACTTCCACGGTGTCTGTGTCAGCTCGATACAGTCGGTGAGTAGTGCGAAGATGATTTCTGTTCATTCAACAAATGCTTCAAGAGCCTTCTTTTATTGGCTTTGCGATACCAAACGACGACGGTGACGACGCGCCGTCGTTCGTTGGTGGCACATGGCAAGGTTAGCAATCACGAAGTGCAAACTTTGTGCGGCATAAAATCACTTTCGCCACCGTAGGTATGCACCCGTTCCCGTTGGTGGTGGCAGGAGTCGTGCCTCGCCAACAGTTAAAGTCACGGGAAAGTGTCAGCAACCAATGGAATCCGGTTCGTGATCCTTTGGCTTGTTGTATCAGGTGAATGTCTGCGACATTCAACTTGTTATTCTATTGGGGAATCGTTGCTTTTTAATTTGAAGCAATCGATCGAACGACAATCGTCAGAAGTCAATCATAGATTGAGGTTATAAGCTATAACAAATAAGATAATAAAGATGTGAAATATAACTATTTCAAACATTCAAATATGACAATTACTAGTTATAGCGAAAGCAAAAAACCGTAACGTAGTTGGTAAAAAAATCGATGACTTGAAAAATCAAGCCTAAACCTACCTTAACTGTCTAATATAATTGAAGCGGGAAATTTCGAAATAACTTCTCCAGATACTCCTGCTGTTGGATCTGCTTACGTTTTTTATCACTTCCGCATAGTTGTACGCTATACGGTAAAACTTTTTTTGAAAACTAACGAAAAATAAAGCTCCTACGACTTTTTACACAACTTTTTTTTATTTTATTTTTATTCCTTATTAAATAGAATTTCAGCCCGGGGCTGGCTCATCTCTTTATACGCAACTTTCTAGCATAGCAATAAGAAGGAATATATCAACGTTGCAGGCGATTTGATGACGATTTCATAGCAGGGCGAAGGGAAAATTACTATAAATAAAGCTATCTGCTGATTAAAAACAAATATATTTTATATAACTAATTCTAAACCATTGAATTATTGGTGAATTCCCAGTTAATTTACAAGTGTTGAGTTGACTTTCTTTGTACATTTACTAAGGATTACGAAATCAATCAAATCGTTAAGGTTGAAGTGTCCAAAATCATTTTCAAAATCGCCTCTGGTTTGCTAAGTTTTTAACAAAAGAGAATCAAATAACAACGTAAGCCAATAATTCTTCTACGTGCTTGAAGATATGATATTCAGAAGTACTGATTGTCTGCTTATTTAGTTTTTCCCACCCAAATCTCTCATGAACGTCCTAACGATTATTGATTGGAATAAAAAATTGGGCGGAATAACAAAAGCTCTTAACGGAATTGTTGGAAAATCTAATGAACTATATATTCAAGGCTGAGTAAACGATAATTTTTTTTTTTTTTATTTTTGCGCCAACTCAGGTTTAATGTATAACGATTTAAATGTGGTCTCGAACCGTTTAATGTTTTGATTTGAAAACGATTGCTGGTCTTCAAACGCTGCCTGTGCCAAACATTATTTCCAGAATTCCTATTGGATTTTTTTCATTTTCCAGATGACTCAAGATTCAGCGATCAATGAACATCTACAGAGATTTTATCTTACCGACTGTCCCCTCTATAATACTAAAGCAACTCAAAAGCCCATTCACTTCAGACCCTGGATGCGAACGATTAGAACGATGAATCGAGAATGTGACCAACGAACAACATCCTCTGCCCACCCATTGACCGTATCGGTTTGCCGTCAACGTTGTTATGATGAGCGAAGCAATTGTTTGCGATGGCACAATTATAAGTACACCTGCCAAAGTCGTCTACCCTGAGCATTCTGCGATCCAAGCGCAGTCAGTTCGTGGGATACGGTTTCGTTGAAACGCTCGTTCAATAAACGGTGCTGCCTGCGTTTTCTGTTGGAAGTCGGGCCGTGCGGGTGGTTAGTGCTGCAAAATGAAGAAACAGCTGATGTGGATCGTGTCGGTGATAGTGGTGATAGCTGCCGAGGGGTCCTCAGACGATAACGTTTATTCAAATATCACCAATTTTGAATCCTTTTTGGTATGATAAGTTTACAACGTTGTGTTAATTGGTGTTTCAATGGAAGGGTATTTTCGATTTCTATCGCAGGGCGTGTACGAGAAAAATTATAAGGCCAAGTACCGGATGGATAGAAGAAAACGGGCTTTCAAAAGGAATATGCAGGAAATTGAGGAGCACAATGCCATTCACGCGCAGGGCGGCAGTACATTTATAATGGGTGTCAACGATCTTGCTGATATGGTGAGTTAAGAAGTGATTTCGGAGGGTCTAATTGGCTGGCGATAGGCCAATGAAGAATGAAAAGGTATTGACGACGTACCTACGTGCATATGCACTAATGGGCTTTCAGAAGCTCAATGGTAGAACGCGCTGCTCCAAACAGATCATACTGGGTTGATTTCAAAGGTTACTGGTTACAAATTACAGTCCGGTGTAGAATTTTTTTCAATGGAAAGCTTTCCTTGATTTTTTAGGGGCACAGAAAACTCATACTTGACCACATAAAGTAACGACAGCCAAAATGGAAAATCGCCAATCGTAAATATTTTTGATGAATATTAAAGCTGCAATGTGGCAATGCTCCAGTTGTAGGATACAGTGCTCGTACATAAACAGATATTATTAGTTAGTTAGCTACGACGGAATAAACTAAATGAAAATATTGAATGTTTAGTGTATTGACTTTCTCGAACACCACGGTGTACCAAAAAAGACCACTCTAAAAAAATTGTCTAATAGATGGCCCTGTGTCCCGTAGTGTTATATAACAATTGATTCAGCTCGAAGACTTCAGGTAATGTCTTTCTACGTGCGTGCAGCAATTTTGATCGTTAAATGAATAGAACAGTTGATACCAATTTAGCTGTAGAAGTTGAATATATAAGTTCTTCAAAGCTTTCTGCAAGATTATTGCTTAAAGCTTTTGGATTATAGCCGGCTCTTAACTTGTGTTCTGAATGCAATTCCACAATTATTGATCAGCAGTTTTTGATGCCAGCTAATGCATGAACTTTTATATTTTATGGTATGCACAATGATACTCTGTGTCCAGAGAGGTCAAACATATTTCCAAACCATAAGGGCTCTTTGACCGGCCAGAAATGGATCAATCCATTTGTCAGGCTTCGTAATGTCATGTTATTACTGGGTATTCTATTTGAGGTCATTTATTGAACTAGAACTATATTATGGAAAAGAAAAATATTTTTCAACCAAGATTTTTGTTTTATTATCTTCGTCATGAGGTGCAAAACGGGATTGTTGGTCATATGGCTACCGCTTCTGCTTAATACGTAGGAGGTCGTAGATTCAATCCCAGGCCCGCTCCATTATCATGCACTATCACGCATTGCTTCTAGAACACATCTAGAAACTTCTTTGAAAATACTTTAAAATTCTAAAACTTCTTCAACAAATTTTTCATTTTTTTTTTTGAAAATTCCTCCAGTAAGTACATAAAAACATCATTCAAGAATTTACCCAAACAATTCTCCAGGGATTCAAACCAGAAATTTCCCTAATAAATCCCCCAACAATTGTTTCATGGAGCCTTTAAGAAATTCTTTTGGATTTTTCTACAAAAAATCCTCTGAAAGAAGAATACATTTGGAGGCAAAAATAAGTTATATGGGGGATGATGATTGAAGTTGTACTTTTAAGGTTGAAGTTTTTCGGCTATAGCAGTTTTAATAAACAGCAAATATGTTTTTTGCTCCAAAATTTCGGTTAGTCGCCGTGAGAGTATTTTCTTGGAGAATTTCTAGAAAACATTCTATGTCGATTCTAAAAGGAAAGTCCGGAAATGATTTCGGAGAAATTTTCGAAAGATTTTTTTTTGGCAAATTCTGTAGTATTAAACGCAAGAATTTCTGAAGGATTTTATTTTAAAATGTCAAGAAGAAACCCTGAAGGAGCTTCCAAAGAATTTCTAAATGATTTTCAAGTAGAACTCTTGTAAGAATTTTGGGAGAAATATCTGGAGTAATTTCCGAGTTGGTTTTCTGAACTATTTTTTGGAGAAATACCAGAACGAATTTCTTGTAGAATTCTCGGGAGCCAGATAAAATGTGAGTTAGTGAGGAATTCAAAGGAAATTTCAGGAGAGGAATTGAGGATTTATGAAAAGTTCTTGTAACGTGAAAAAATCTAAAGGAATTCTTATGTGCATTTATGAAGTAGGTCCTAGTGGAATTTCTTGCTAAACTTTTGAAACGACGAACTTTCGGAGGAACTCTTGAACAGACTTCCGGAGGAATTTCTGGATGAACTTGCGGAGGAATTCCTGGAGGAACTTCCGGAGGAATTGCTGTAAGAATTTTCGGAGGATTTCCTGGAAGAACTTCCGGAAGAATTGCAGGAGGAACATTCGGAAGAATTCCAGGAGAAACTTCCGGAGGAATTTCTGGAGGAACTTCCGGAAAAAATCCTGGAGGAACTTCCGGAGGAATTCCTGAAGGAACTTCCAGAGGAATTCCTGGAGGAACTTCCGGAGGAATTCCTGGATGAACTTCCGGAGGAATTCCTGAAGGAACTTCCGGAGGAGTTCCTGGAGGAACTTCCGGAGGAATTCCTGGAGGAATTTCCGGAGGAATTCCGGGAGGAATTTATGGAGGAATTCCTGGAGGAATTTCAGGAGGAATTCCTGGAGGAATTTCCGGAGGAATTCCTGAAGGATTTTCCCGAGGGATTCTTGGAGGAACTTCCGGAGGAATTCCTGGAGGAACTTCCGGAGGAATTCCTGGAGGAACTTCCGGAGGAATTCCTGGAGGAACTTCCGGAGGAATTCCTGGAGGAACTTCCGGAGGAATTCCTGGAGGAACTTCCGGAGGAATTCCTGGAGGAACTTCCGGAGGAATTCCTGGAGGAATTTCCGGAGGAATTCCTGGAGCAACTTCCGGAGGAATTCCTGGAAGAACATCCGGAAAAAATCCAGGAAAAACTTCCGGATGAATTCCTGAAGGAACTTTCGGAGAAATTCCTGGAGGAACTTCCGGAGAAATTCATGAAGGCACTTCCGGAGAAATTCCTGGAGGAACATTTGGAAAAATTCCTGGAGAAACTTCCGGATGAATTCCTGAAGGAACTTTCGGAGAAATTCATGGAGGTACTTCCGAAGAAATTCATGGAGGAACATCCGGAGAAATTCTTGGAGGAACTTCTAGAAGAATTCGTGGAAGAACTTTCGGAGGAATTCCTGGAAGAACTTTCGGAGGAATTCCTGGAAGAACTTCCGGAGGAATTCCTGGAAGAACTTTCGGAGGAATTCCAGGAGGAACTTCCAGAGGAATTCCTGGAGGAACTTGCGGAGAAATTCCTGGAGATACTTTTGGGTGAATTTGTGAACGAACCTCCGGAGGAATTCCTGGAGGAACTTTTGGAGAAATTCATGGAGCAACTTCCGGAGGAATTCCTGGAGGAACTTCCGGAGTAATTCCTGGAGGAACTTCCGGAGTAATTCCTGGAGGAACTTCCGGAGGAATTCCTGGAGGAACTTCCGGAGGAATTCCTGGAGGAACTTCCGGAGGAATTCCTGGAGGAACTTCCGGAGGAATTCCTGGAGGAACTTCCGGAGGAATTCCTGGGGGAAGTTCCGGAGGAATTCCTGGAGGAACTTCCGGAGGAATTCCTGGAGGAACTACCGGAGGAATGCCTGGAGGTACTTCCGGAGGAATTCCTGGAGGAACTTCCGGAGGAATTCCTGGAGGAACTTCCGGAGGGATTCCTGGAGGAACTTCCGGAGGAATTCCTGGAGGAACTTCCGGAGGATTTCCTGGAGGAACTTCCGGAGGAATTCCTGGAGGAACTTCCGGAGGAATTCCTGGAGGAACTTCCGGAGGAATTCCTGGAGGAACTTCCGGAGGAATTCCTGGAGGAACTTCCGGAGGAATTCCTGGAGGAACTTCCGAAGGAATTCCTGGAGGAACTTCCGGAGGAATTCCTGGAGGAACTTCCGGAGGAATTCCTGGAGGAACTTCCGGAGGAATTCCTGGAGGAACTTCCGGAGGAATTCCTGGAGGAACTTCCGGAGGAATTCCTGGAGGAACTTCCGGAGGAATTCCTGGAGGAACTTCCGGAGGAATTCCTGGAGGAACTTCCGGAGGAATTCCTGGAGGAACTTCCGGAGGAATTCCTGGAGGAACTTCCGGAGGAATTCCTGGAGGAACTTCCGAGGGAATTCCTGGAGGAACTTCCGGAGGAACTTCCGGAGGAATTCCCGGAGGAACTTCCGGAGGAATTCTTGGAGGAACTTCCGGAGGAATTCCTGGAGGAACTTCCGGAGGAATTCCTGGAGGAACTTCCGGAGGAATTCCTGGAGGAACTTCCGGAGGAATTCCTGGAGGAACTTCCGGAGGAATTCCTGGAGGAACTTCCGGAGGAATTCCTGGAGGAACTTCCGGAGGAATTCCTGGAGGAACTTCCGGAGGAATTTCTGGAGGAACTTCCGGAGGAATTCCTGGAGGAACTTCCGGAGGAATTCCTGGAGGAACTTCCGGAGGAATTCCTGGAGGAACTTCCGGAGGAATTCCTGGAGGAACTTCCGGAGGAATTCCTGGAGGAACTTCCGGAGGAATTCCTGGAGGAACTTCCGGAGGAATTCCTGGAGGAACTTCCGGAGGAATTCCTGGAGGAACTTCCGGAGGAATTCCTGGAGGAACTTCCGGAGGAATTCCTGGAGGAACTTCCGGTGGAATTCCTGGAGGAACTTCCGGAGGAATTCCTGGAGGAACTTCCGGAGGAATTCCTGGAGGAACTTCCGGAGGAATTCCTGGAGGAACTTCCGTAGGAATTCCTGGAGGAACCTCCGTAGGAATTCCTGGAGGAACTTCCGGAGGAATTCCTGGAGGAACTTCCGGAGGAATTCCTGGAGGAACTTCCGGAGGAATTCCTGGAGGAACTTCCGGAGGAATTCCTGGAGGAACTTCCAGAGGAATTCCTGGAGGAACTTCCGGAGGAATTCCTGGAGGAACTTCCGGAGGAATTCATGGAGGAACTTCCGGAGGAATTCCTGGAGGAACTTCGGAGGAATTCCTGGAGGAACTTCGGAGGAATTCCTGGAGGAACTTCCGGAGGAATTCCTGGAGGAACTTCCGGAGGAATTCCTGGAGGAACTTCCGGAGGAATTCCTGGAGGAACTTCCGGAGGAATTCCTGGAGGAACTTCCGGAGGAATTCCTGGAGGAACTTCCGGAGGAATTCCTGGAGGAACTTCCGGAGGAATTCCTGGAGGAACTTCCGGAGGAATTCCTGGAGGAACTTCCGGAGGAAGAATTCCTGGAGGAACTTCCGGAGGAAGAATTCCTGGAGGAACTTCCGGAGGAAGAATTCCTGGAGGAACTTCCGGAGGAAGAATTCCCGGAGGAACTTCCGGAGGAAGAATTCCCGGAGGAACTTCCGGAGGAAGAATTCCCGGAGGAACTTCCGGAGGAAGAATTCCCGGAGGAACTTCCGGAGGAAGAAGTTCCTGGAGGAACTTCCGGAGGAAGAATTCCTGGAGGAACTTCCGGAGGAAGAATTCCTGGAGGAACTTCCGGAGGAAGAATTCCTGGAGGAACTTCCGGAGGAAGAATTCCTGGAGGAACTTCCGGAGGAAGAATTCCTGGAGGAACTTCCGGAGGAAGAATTCCTGGAGGAACTTCCGGAGGAAGAATTCCTGGAGGAACTTCCGGAGGAAGAATTCCTGGAGGAACTTCCGGAGGAAGAATTCCTGGAGGAACTTCCGGAGGAAGAATTCCTGGAGGAACTTCCGGAGGAAGAATTCCTGGAGGAACTTCCGGAGGAAGAATTCCTGGAGAAACTTGCAGAAGAATTCCTGGAGGAACTTCCGGAGGAATTCCTGGAGAAATTTTCGGAGGAATTCCTGGAAGAACTTCCGGAGGAATTCCTGGAGGAACTTCCGGGGGAAATCCTGGAGGAACTTCCGGGGGAAATCCTGGAGGAACTTCCGGAGGAATTCCTGGAGGAACTTCCGGAGGAATTCCTGGAGGAACTTCCGGAGGAATTCCTGGAGGAACTTCCGGAGGAATTCCTGGAGGAACTTCCGGAGGAATTCCTGGAGGAACTTCCGGAGGAATTCCTGGAGGAACTTCCGGAGGAATTCCTGGAGGAACTTCCGGAGGAATTCCTGGAGGAACTTCCGGAGGAATTCCTGGAGGAACTTCCGGAGAAATTCCTGGAGAAACTTCCGTAGGAATTCCTGGAGGAACTTCCGGAGGAATTCCTGGAGGAACTTCCGGAGGAATTCCTGGAGGAACTTCCGGAGGAATTCCTGAAGGAACTTCCGGCGGAATTCTTGGTGGAACTTACGGAGGAATTGTTGGAGCGATTTTTTTGGTCCTCCCTGCTACTCACAGTCAGTAAACTTATTTTCAAATTTCAATCATCGATCACTCACGAGAGAGCAATCGCACCATCTATCGCACCAGCATAGGATTCTCACTCACGCAGGCTTTCACCGGGAAATTGGTTTGCGCGAAAAAAAGCCTGATAAGTGATTACAATTTTTTGCTCAATTCTCGATTAACTTTTCAAGAGGACCTAAGTAACATTCTTTTCGTGAATTTATTTGAGTACTGCAATCAAAAGCGTTCACACTGGTCTGTTGATTGCTATATTCAAATTATTTCATGAAAAAATGTTACTTAGGTCCTTTTGAAAAGTTAAGCGAGAGTTTCCGTGCCGCGAAAAGTAGATTTTGGACATTGTTTCATAAGGGCGAAAGTCGCAAACGTAAACATTGACTGTTTTTGGCAATTTTCTCATCAATTAGGACTGCTCCCAGCAAACAACCACAACCAGAAGAGCTCCTCACCTTTTACCTAATGGAAAAGAAACATACAGTAAGCTGGCCTCAATCTTTCTGGAATCAGCGGTCGATTTGCTCGTTTCCTCACTTCTTTCATGCCTTTTCGTGTCTTCACCAATGCCAACTAAAGTAGCCTTTGTGGGACATACAATCTAACCACTATAAACAGTCGATGTGGTTGTGTGGCTAGAGTGAGCCAAATCCAGCGTTATTTTTGTTGATGTCATAAGCTCAAATTCTGTTGCGATCATATATTTTTTATAATTTCACCGATAATTTTCACGAAAAATGAGTAAAGCATAATAAATAATGATGAAACAAAAAATAATGTGATGAGTGAAAGGTGTTTTTTGGAACATGTCGTCTAATCCAAAACAAGCATTACAAGTAAAACAACAAGGTTTTACCAAATCTAATCCAGAACCATTTCAAATCCAATCCTAATATAAATCAATTCTAATTCAGATCAAATCCCAATCCAAATAAAAACTAATCCATGTCTACGTAATTTACAATCAATCCAAATCCAAACCAAATCAAAACAAAATCCAATCCAAATCCAAAGCAATCCAATAAAATTCCAATCCAAATACAATCCGAATCGAATCCAAATTGTATCCAAATCCAATTCAATTCCAATCCAAATCCAAGCCAAATCCAATTGAAGTCCAATCCAAATCAATTTCAAATTCAATACAAATCTAATCCAAAACCAATCCAACTCCAATTCAAATCCAATTCAAATCCAATTCAATTCCAATCCAAATCCAATCCAAATCCAATTGAAGTCTAATCCAAATCAATTTCAAATCCAATACATATCTTATCCATATCCAATATGAATGCAATCAAATTCGAATCCAAATTCAATCCAAGTCCGATCTAATCCCAATCCAAATCCAATTCAAATTATAATTCAATCCAAATAGAATTCTTCGATCACGCATGTCGCATCCGTCAACGTGATCATTATGAGATGGTTGTTCGTACTTTCATTCTTACATTTTATGAAAATAAAAGCAACCGCAGACTGAAAAGAATTGAATAAAGCTTTGTTCACTTAAATACACTGAAAGAATTATACAAGGTTTATAGACATTTTAATAATCAAATGGTCATTCGTATTCACTACACCACAAACAATTAAAAACGATTCTTATTCAACACGAAAATAGCTGAATTTCGACTCATTAAAACGAAAAGTACGAACTCTGCTCAGACGCGAAGTATATAATTTACATCGTTTCACCCATTTGCTGAAAAAACTGTTTTACTCCTATATCAATTATTTTGAGCGTCCAAGAAGACCAACCGAGGTTCTGCATTTAGCTAATGGAGTGATTTGTAGTGCAAACAAATAAAACATTGCAAAAAACTCTCAGAAATGCATAATGTTTTGAGCAATGTACACAATATTCAGCATTCGTTTGGCCGGGAAAGTGCTTACCAAAAACAAAATATTTCGAAAACTTCACACATTTACTATTTTTGACATGTGGTGTCTTCCATTTGAAGATACATGGTTCGGTGTTTTGTCTACTTCAAAACGTACCCAAGTAGGAATAAAAAACGAAAGCATGCAGACAGTATACTAACATTTCTTAAGAACATCGTTTCTGGTATCACATGTTTGTAAAATAAACTTACTCTTAAAAGGGGTAATTCAAACATGGAGTCACTCGCTTCTTGAAATGCATAGGCCACTCCCATTATTTTACACAGTTTTGAACATTGCAGGTTTTCGCAAGAACGTATGCATGTCGTCACAAACACCACCACTAAGCTGTGGACGTAATGTTTGAATGGTTCCCTGGCCAAAAGTTTAGATGACAGAAACGGTAAACATGAGGAAAATTTACTCACAACCATCCCAAGTACACTACATTAAAACAATACAAATTTTGTAGTTTGGTCATGCAGTTTACCTTTGGTTAGACCAAACATCGTAAAAAACACCCACAGTTTTTTGTTGATTGCAAGGGCTGGGAAATGTTGACCAACAATATTGTTGAGATGTGGGCGAGAAAAATCTCAAGCCTCGATTTTGATACAATCGTTTCGGTAAATACATTGATGTCGGTTTTACTCACTCATTTACATAAAGCTGCGTGGAATCTTCGCAAATATTCTCGTGAATTGAATCGATTGAAAAGATATTGCATAATCAATGCAACGCAACGCGACATATCGCTTGATTGCTGCACTCCAGTTTTTACTTAACTTGTTTGCATTTTAACGCATAAAAAAGTTGCCTTCTCAATTTTAACAAGCTGATTTCAAGTTTCTTCGCCCTTTTTTCATGAAATGGATTTCTTGTAGTATCCAGTGAATGTCACATTATCTACAATTATGTATTGAAAACTTGAAAAATGTGTATTTTATTATACAAACATTGCAAGATCGTCTGCAATCTTGCATACCTACAATACAATTATATAGTTTGAGAACATATCGTTTTATATGCTGAACTAGAAATTGTTTATATAAGAGTAACTAGAATGTGAAAAGTAATGATATCTCACCAAATAAAATCTATTGCCATTTCCAGGACAGAAGCAGCTATCTGAAGAAGATGGTCCGCATGACGGACACGATCCATCGCCGCAAGATTGACGTTCAGTTCGCCGACGACATGGTCGAAGCCACCAGGCGCAAGAGAAGATTTGCGGACGCCGATGCCATAGTACAGGCCACTCAGAACCTCATGCCGGACAGTTTGGACTGGCGCGACAAGGGATACGTCACACCGGACATCAACCAGAAAACGTGTGGTTCCTGTTATGCTTTCAGTATAGCGCACGCCATCGATGGACAAATCATGCGCCGCATTGGACGGGTCGAGTTCGTCAGTCCGCAGCAGATTGTTGATTGTTCCACCAGTGCCGGCAATAAGGGATGTGCTGGAGGTTCGCTTAGGTACACGCTTCAGTATCTGCAGGGAAGTGGGGGTTGCATGCGGGATTCGGACTATCCTTACACTTCATCGGTAAGTATCGATCGTTCGACATCAAATTCTTTTTCAGCCTGAACAAAGCCAATGCAGTAGCAGTCGAAGGTTTCCCACGAAAAAAGGAGGAGGTAATCGTTTCCGCTTATCGTAATCAACAACATAAAATTCCAGCAGCTTCTAGGTAAGGCAGCACGAAGCAGAGGAATGATTTGTGACATGCAAGACACCTAACAAAATCGGTAACTAGTTTCGTGTAGTTCACACCCAACTAGCAGCTGTCCGGACCCTGATTTGCTTCGTTTCTACAAAAACAGCAACTAGGTAGGTATACGTCGTCAGTGGAGTTTCCCCAAAGGAGCAACTTTGTCGTGCTGCGAGTCATTCGATTTCGTTGGAGAATGACGAATACGAGTGGAAAATCATTCCTTTTTGGTAGTTTAGTGGAGCACAATAAACTGAAGTGATTTTCGTGGTAAATTGTTGTTTACACACCTGCCTTTCAGAGTCAAGGCAAAAGGTAATAGCATTGTTACTATGAATTGCTGTTGATGTATCTATCACTGTCTAATTTTTGTGAAATAAATGCGATGATGTGAAGAAATATAATCGGTTCAGTTTCGTATGTGGAAGAGAGTTGTTTGAGCTTTTTAATACGTTAGAGAATATCATATCATATCAATGAGCTATGCTCTGAAACTAAAATTAACGCAATAAAATGTTGCAAAAAAAAAAAACAAATAAAAAGAAGCCTTAAGGAACAAAAATAAAGTATCGTGTAGATCAGCACCAGGTCCGCTAACAATAATTTCGTGACCCACTGTAATGTAAGTAACACGCCTTATTGAAATAGCTAAAATAATCATGGCCAAATTTAGTACATTCAGCCTAGTTGAATGAACGAATAATGTGTTCCTCATATGCGCAATTAAGGCCGACGTTTTTATTAGCACGCAATATGTTCTGGTGAATTCGAAATTGATAACCAGAAAAACAAGCTAACATTATTTCCGCAGGTTAAGAGACTCCCACAAGACAAGCCCCACAAATGAGTTATCATGAAATGCTCTAAACTTGGAAAGTGATAGCACGTGGTTACGTTTGGTGACGATTTGATAGAATTTTTGTAGCCTCCCACAGCGGGTGTCTTCTTCTGCTTCTTCTTCATTGGCATTACATCCCCCACTGGGTCATTGTCGCCTTGCAACTTAGTGTTCTTTAAGCACTTCCACGGTTATTAACTTCGAGATTTCTAAGCCAAGTTACCATTTTGTGCATTCGTATATCATGAGACTAAAACGATGATACTGTTATGCCCAGGGAAGCATCTTACCGTGCATCTTACCGCACGGCTAAATAGGGCCCACGGCGGGTGTAGCAAGCTGAAAATGCGCGTTTTATATTACGTAGATTATGTTTTTGGAAGAAAATTTCATCAAAAAATTAATTAGGGTAACCGAAAAATGCGTCCAAATTTTGATACATTTTTTTAAATTTTCGTTGTGAGCTTCGTAGCCGTGCGGTTAGCGACGTCAATCGTCTAGACGCATGTGCTGTGGAGTGTGGGTTCGATTCCCGCCCTGGTAAGGAGAAAACTTTTCGAAAAGCGAAAAGTTCTCCACTGGTCCATTGGGTGTTGTGTAAAATGTCCTGTCCTTTGTCTCATGCTATATGTTAAGTGTTCAGTCTGTGCGACCTCTGGTAGAAAACGGTGATTCTGCAGAATCACATGTCTATATATAAACATATAGACATGTCTATATATATAAACTTGAGCCTTCATAAAAGTGATAGATCATAAAAATATAAGAAATTTATTTAAAATATATAAACTCTCTAACTTTAAGCGGTAATAAATTGTGACGAAATTTAAAAAAAATCGCTGAAAAAGTATAAGTATGTTCAGACAATTTTTTCCACAGAGTTTTCAATCAATTTTATGCCGTCAAAACTTTCACCAAATCGGATGCAAATATATAAAGCACATCACTTGATAACTGAAGGACAAAATATATGGCAGCTGTTTGATGAGCCACAATTTGCCTCAGTTCAAGATATGAAAACTGTAAAAAAGCACAAAAGGCTATTATAAAGTCGAATAACTTCTCTAAAATACCATCTGAACATGTAACATTTTTTTCAGGAAAACGTGTATGATGATGATGTAATTGTTCACTTTGTAGAACATTTCCAACAATAACATAAAACCGGACATATAGAACCCCCCCCAGAGATATTTTTTTTCTTTCTTTTTTTTCATGGTGGTTATAATGGCAGCTGTCCCTTGCTATTAATCTACACTGTACCCCGCCCATATTTGCTTCTATGAGCCTCCCGATTTTTTTTCGGACCCTCTCAAATTAATTTTTTTTTCAGAAATACCCCCCCACCCCACACCAATTTTCTGGCTACGCCACTGACACATTTTTTTTTAAATTTCACGACTCGTTACTCGTTAAAAGGTAGAGAGTTCTATACAGTATCTAGTATTTTTATGGTTTATCACTTTTATAGAGGCTCATTTTTTTTAACGGAAATAAAAAAAACCCTGTTTAATCCACCTAGTGGTGATGGTGCCTTTCTCGTCTTGTCTTGTCTTGTCTTAGCACATGCACAGCCAGTATTGAAAAGCATCCTGGAAATGTCGCACATTGGAACAACTCAGAAAAAAGACGGCCAAAACCTCATTGTGGCGTTTAATACTGATTTAGATTCATTATTTTTTCATAGAATGTGTTCAAAAAGCTGCCCGACAAGATCTAGAGCGTGAAATCCACTATTATGTTTTAATGCGACACCCGAGCAAAAAAAAATTTTTTTATACAATTTTTTTTTGTTCGGGTTTTTGACAATGTTTTGAGAAACTTTACTAAAGATACTGTATGTTTTCTTCCTAATTTTAAAGGTTGAATCGTTGTTTTTCGATACTGCAGTCCAAAACTCGAATAAAAAACGATTTTCAGTATTTTTAAAATAAATATACAACATATCAACACGTTTTATGTCACAAAATAAAAAATGGCACTAATATACGATCGTTTTCAGATAATATGGTCTTGCTGATTGGAATTTCAGTCAAATAAAACGGTTTTATTGAAAAAATAGGCTATTTTCTTGATTAAATATCAGCCTTATAGGCACATTTTGGCAGCTAGATTTCCGTTATTCTAAAAGCTGATTTTGTATAAAAGAAGCCAATGGCTAAAGCTAAGTTGGGTCTGATGAGGCTCACTGATTTTTGTTCTAATTTTTATAGTGTAGTTTTCGATAAATATTTCTCTTTCTCATCATATACTCATTTCATCGGCCTTATTGTGGATCTATTTATTATTTCTATAAGTAGGGTGAGCGTACCCTTTGCTTATAATTCAGTACCTAATTAAGTCAACTTTTGAAAAACATTGTTTTCAAACAAAATCGATTGGTTTTAGAAGTGAATTTGGCTAAATAATACGTGTATCTTTATGAGAGCTAAAACACCGCCAAAACGGTTGTATTCCCGAGCATTTTCTTGTTTGTATTAATATTTGCAGCATATCATAAATATGACAAGTATTAAAACGGCCAGGCCCACCGTGCAGGCTTGAATTTGGGAGAAAATCCAGAACTCCCCGGCAATCAGATTATTTAGTAATAAATAACATGATCAAAGAAGAGTTTTGAATCTACGAAAGGAAGAAACGGGGACAGCCGTACCAACCGTTTCATATTCAGGGGGAAAGATAATTGACGAATCGCACTAGACTAAAAACTGTGATGGTGCCTTTCTCGTGCAAATAAAAAATGTATTTTGGCCTTAACTTTCGAGCCTATAGTTCGATCTGGCCAATTTTCAATAGAAAACAATAGGACAAGATTCCGCGTCGAATGCAATTTGTTGCAAGCAAATCAGTTGAAGAGAAGTGCTTAAAAAATGAGTTACAATTTTTTACTCGATTTTTTTTGGTAAGAAATGGTATTTTGGCCAATTCCTACCAAAATTCGTTAATTATTGACCGAAAATTTAATTTCGACCAAATGGTCATATGACCTAATGTCTATTTGACGTAATGTCTTTCCGACCAAGTGTCATTTGACGAAACATCATTCAACTTAATATATTTTGACCAGGTGGTATAGATTCATCGTAGTCGGTTAAAGAGATTCGCCAAAGTCAATATCCTGTCAGGAATATTTACCGTTTTCCTATTATTTGTTTATTTTATGAAACCGTATTCTTTGGACAATATTGGGACACCGCAATAAATCATTTATTTTTTAATTTTTATTGACTAAAGTTCCTTTCTTTCAAATATACAATCGACGGAACGTCATTCGACTAAGGGTCTGTCTCATTTGGAGAATTAAACTTAAAAGTGACAATTAGAACATTAAAAAATCACCCGGTCATAAGAATAACTGCTGTTGCGACCCAGCAGTTCCAATAAAACATCGATGAAAAATGATTCGATATCTGTCAAAAGTAATCTTGCTCCGCAAGCAGGGTTTTTCGATAATTATTGAAATGTTACTTTTAAGTTTAATTTCAGTTTAATTCTCCAAATGAGACAGACCCTAAATGTACCAAGATTATTCATTCAAAAATCCGTGAAATCCATTCGATCAAAAGTGTATTCGACGTAGTGTCATTTCGACCAAATGTCCTACGTCTCTAGTGGACTTTTTTTTTTTTTTTTTTTTTTTTTTTTTTTTTTTTTTTAACTAATTTTATTTGCTAATTATCTAATACATGCATTCATCTCTTAGACTAGGTGTTCCGTGTTTTCTTAACACTATCATCCTTATTTGCTATGTTACGCTTTTAGTTATTATTAATACATTTCAATTGCCTCTGGCAGTTAGAATTTTTCCTCTGGTTGAATTGAACCATGTAGGAATTACAATGTTTTCAACTTAAACTAAACTTAACCTATTTTATACTAAGGGTACAAGGAGTTAATCGTTGCAATAGAAGATTGCAAAGATTTTTGTCTAAAATTGAAATTATTTTGTTGGACATTTGTTGCAATGTCTCAATATTAGAAATTCTATGAAGTTCATTGGTACTATACCACGGAGGCAACTTCAGAATCATTTTCAAAATTTTATTTTGAATCCTCTGGAGTGCCTTCTTTCTGGTATTGCAGCAACTAGCCCATATTGGCACAGCATACAACATGGCAGGTCTAAAAATTTGTTTGTAAATCAAAAGTTTGTTCTTAAGACAAAGTTTTGATTTTCTGTTTATAAGTGGATATAGGCACTTAATATATTTGTTACATTTGGCTTGAAGGCCTTCAATGTGATTTTTAAAAGTTAATTTTTGATCTAGCAGAAGTCCTAAATATTTAGCTTCGCTAGACCAATTAATTGGAACCCCATTCATAGTGACAATATGTCTGCTAGAAGGTTTCAAATAAGAAGCTCTCGGCTTATGTGGGAAAATTATAAGCTGAGTTTTGGAAGCATTCGGGGACATTTTCCATTTTCGCAAGTAAGAGGAGAAACTTTTTTGCAATCTACTACAAATGACACGAAGGCTTCGTCCTTTGGCTGAGAGGCCCGTGTCATCTGCAAACAAAGATTTTTGACACCCTGGTGGTAAAACAGGTCAGAAGTAAAAATGTTATATAATATGGGCCCCAGTATGCTGCCTTCGGGGAGACCAGCCCTTACAGGTAATCTATCAGATTTGGAATTCTGATAGTTTACCTGCAGTGAGCGATCTGATAAATAATTTTGAATCAGTTTAATAATGTACAGAGGAAAATTAAAATTCATCAATTTTACAATCAAACCTTCATGCCAAACACTGTCAAATGCTTTCTCTATATCAAGAAGAGCAACTCCAGTCGAATATCCTTCAGATTTGTTGAGCCGAATTAAGTTCGTAACTCTTAATAACTGATGAGTGGTTGAATGCCCATGGCGAAAACCAAATTGCTCATCAGCAAAAATAGAATTGTCATTAATATGAACCATCATTCTATTTAAAATAATCTTTTCAAACAGTTTGCTTATTGAAGAAAGCAAACTGATTGAGCGATAACTAGAAGCCTCAGCTGGATTTTGTCCGGCTTCAAAATTGGAACAACTTTGGCGTTTTTCCCTTTATCTGGAAAGTATGCCAATTGAAAACATTTGTTAAATAAATTAACCAAAAAGGATAAAGAGCTCTCAGGAAGTTTTTTGATAAGTATGTAGAAAATACCATCATCACCCGGGGCTTTCATATTTTTAAATTTTCTAGTAATAGATCTCACTTCATCCAAACTAGTTCCCAACGAAGGGTCAAAAACATTCTCTTGATTGAGAATGTCTTCGAAGCTCCGTGTAACCTGATCCTCAATTGGACTAGTGAGACCTAGACTAAAATTATGGGCACTCTCGAACTGCTGAGCAAGTTTTTGAGCCTTTTCGCCATTTGTTAATAAAATTTTATTTCCCTCTTTAAGCGCTGGAATTGGCTTTTGAGGGTTTTTAAGAATTTTCGTTAATTTCCAAAAGGGTTTCGAACTGGGATCCAACTTCGAGACATTATTCTCAAAGTTGGTATTTCTCAGAATAGCGAAACGTTTTTAATTTCATTTTGCAAATCTCGCCAATAACTTTCAACGCGGGATCGCGAGTTCTTTGGTATTGCCTTCTTCTCACATTTTTAAGACGGATCAGTAGCTGAAGATCGTCGTCAATAATAATGGAGTTGAATTTAACTTCACATTTCGGAATTGCAATGCCTCTGGCTTCGACAATTAAATTTGTCAAAGATACGAGAGCATTGTCAATATCACTTTTGGTATCGAGAGGAATATCAACATCAAAATTCCTATCGATATACGTTTTGAGAGAATCCCAATCAGCTCTATGATAATTAAAAGTAGAGCTGATTGGATTATAAATGGCTTCTTGTGAGATTTCAAATGTCACAGGAAGGTGATCAGAGTCAAAGTCAGCATGAGTTACCAATTGGCCACACAGCTGACTTGAATCCGTTAAAACTAAATCAATTGTAGAAGGATTTCGACTGGAAGAAAAACAAGTTGGTCCATTGGGATATTGAATAGTATAATATCCCGCAGAACAATCTTCAAATAAAATTTTACCATTGGAATTGCTTTGAGCATTATTCCATGAACGGTGTTTGGCATTGAAGTCACCAATTACGAAGAATTTTGATTTGTTGCGAGTCAGAATTTGAAGATCAGCTTTCAACAAATTCTTTTGCTGCCCATTGCATTGAAAAGGCAAGTAGGCTGCAATGAAGGAAAATTGTCCAAAATTTGTTTCAACAGAAACTCCCAAGGTTTCAAAAACTTTGGTTTCAGACGAAGAAAATAATTTATGTTTGATACGTCTATTAATGACAATGGCGACCCCACCACAGGCGCTGTCAAGACGATCATTTCTGTAGATAAAATAGTTTGGATCTCTTTTAATGGAGAGTCCTGGTTTTAAATACGTTTCAGTTATAATGGCAATATGCACATTATGAACTGAAAGGAAGTTGAATAATTCATCTTCCTTACCCTTTAGAGAGCGGGCATTCCAATTTAGAACTTTCACACAATTATTTGGATCCATTGAAACGGAGTCCGATAACAATTTTTTGTGTGTACTTTATACCAACCTGAACAGCTTCAGGAATGGTATTTGCTTTGAACATTGCATCAATCATGTGATGCAATTGTTCAGTTAAAAAATCAAAATCGGAAGCAGCCATGCTACCTGAACCGGCAACATGACCGTTATTTTCCGTTGGGACATGGGTATAAACCTCATTTTGAGAAGTGAAATTTGGTCTACCAGCAGCGATGTTTGCATACGTAGGTACATTCGAAAAATTGGAATTTACTGAAGTGCTTGCTACCCGTTGACGAGCGGCAAAATTTGTTTGTGAATTGTGGTGGGTATGAATTGCTCGACCGGTAACCGGTTTCGAAATTTGAGCGTTTGAAAAATTTCTACCCGTCGAATCTGGGATCCGATTGGAATTTCCCGTCATCAATTTTGCACGGAATTCAAAACTTTTTGCGTGAAGGGCATTCCCAGAAATTGGATTTATGATTGCCCCCACAGTTTGCGCACTTAAATTTATTGGAATCTTCTCTCACAGGACATGCGTCCTTGGCGTGAGAGGTTCCACCACAAATCATGCATTTAGCATCCATGTGACAATGTTTGGTTCCATGACCCCACTTTTGGCACTTACGGCACTGGGTAGGGTTTTGGAAATTTCAGGCCTGCGGAAATGTTCCCATGTAACACGGACATGAGACATAATACAGGCCTTTTCCAACTTTTCATATTATTTAGTTCACTTTTGTTAAAATGAACTAAATAAAATTCTTGAGAAATGCCCTCTGGGAAGTACCAGAATGGGATTTCTTTTTCATCTTAATTACTTGGACTGGTGAAAATCCAAGTAATTGAGAAATTTCAATTTTAATCTCATCCAGTGATTTGTCATCACTGGGGAGACCTTTCAAGACGACTTTGAACAATAGCTCAGTTTTGTCGTCGTATGTGAAGAATTTATGGCGCTTCTCAGTTAAATAGTGAAGAAGACGTTTGCGATCGTCAAAGGATCCCGGCAAAACGCGGCAGTCACCCTTCCTAGCAATCTGAAATGAAACCTTGATCCCTGAAGGTTACTCAAAATCTCATTCCGGAAGCCAGAAAACTCGGCAACAGATACCACAATTGGCGGAATCCTTTGTTTTTTCGCATGAATCGAATCACCTGGGCTAGAGGTAGATTCGATTTGCTCAATTTCATCATTAATCAAATCGAACTGATTGCTCAGTTCGATTGGAGAAGAATTATTTCCGATATTAGAGTTAGAAGGAATATCTGAATTCTCCAGCTTCCTTCTATTTTTTCCGCGCTTGGGCAGGACGGTCTTGAAACCTTGTTTCTTTGAAGGAAGTGGAGAATTCAGATTCTCTCTTGTTTTTGTTAGTACTCATTGCTGAGCGTGGAGACGTGACCTTCTAAGAGGTTTTTTCCCAGAACGGTGTCCCTGCAGGATTACCACCGCTTGTCGGAATTTTACTTCCGCAAACGGGTCCAACGTAAAACGAAGGCACGGGTCCTTGCAAAGATCGTAACGGGATCAGTGGGTACAAATAGCGCTAAGAAGCACCGTTGAAATTAAAATAGCTTCGGGTAGTATTAAAAACTTCCTTCCGCAAAGAGAGAAAGAACCGCACAGCACGAAAGCACGATGCGGTCTGGTCTAGTGGACTTAAATTCATTTTCGACAAAGTGTTCCAGCGACCAAAAGTCCATTCGACGTAATGTCCTTTCGACTAAACGGCATTCGACGAAATGTCCATCGACGAAACTGTATAGATTTGTTAAATTAACCGTTTGGAGGCAAATCTAAAGGCTTAGGCAGGGATTGAACTTTATTTAGTGGCCTGTGCTGCACATAAAAGTCTTCTCCATTCAGCTCGGTCCATGGCTGCACGTCGCCAACCACGCAGTCTGCGGAGGGTCTGCAAATCGTCCTCCACCTGATCGATCCACCTTGCTCACTGTGCACCTCGCCTCGCACCTTCCCGTCGGATCATTGTCGAGAACCATTTCCACCGGGTTACTGTCCGACATTCTGGCTACGTGCCCGGCCCACCGCATTTTCGCGGTGTGAACGGTGGATGGTTCTCCCAACAGCTAATGCAACTCATGATTCATTCGCCTCCTATATATACCGTCCGCCATCTGCACCCCACCATAGATGGTACCCAGCACTTTCCTTTTGAAAACTCCCAGTGCGCGTTGGTCCTCCACGAGCATCGTCTAGGTCTCGTGTCCGTAGAGAACTACCGGTCTAATAAGCGTCTTGTAGATAGTTAGTTTGGTACGGCGGCGAACTCTATTCGATCGCTAGCGTCTTGCGGAGTCCAAAGTACGTACGAATTATTCCAAAATTTGTTGAATGGCGGACTTCTAGCGCTATTTTCCCTCTACAATGTTTAATATTAACAGCGTGAAACAATAGTATCATTTAATATACTAAATAATAATAACACTTATTATCATTTAGTATATTAAGTGATGCTGTAAATATTAGGCATAGCAATGTAGAGTTATAATAATAGCGCTAGAAAACTGCCATACAACACTTTATGGAATTCTGCCTCTGGAATGAATTATTGGATGAATACTAAATTATAATGAAATGATAAGTTAAATCCCTGGGCGTTGGGACAATTTGTCGAATGACATTTGGTTGAAGGCACATTTGGTTGAATGGACATTTGGTCGAATGGACATTTAGGCGAATATACGTTTGATCGAATGGACATTTAGTCAAATGTTGGAAGTTTCAGTCGGTAATAGGTAATTCAGTAAAATGGATAATTCGTCAATAGATTTTGATTCAATTTGAATAAATAATCCACAAGATGCAAAAATGAACTGATAAGAGGAATGCAGTGGACTAAAGAAAAATTGGAAACCTGCATAAATAGCAAAATATTAGGTACTGATTGTGGAATACCCTTTATTCTATTTTCGGCACAAGCCAATATCAACTTTTTTTTTTCAAATATCTATTCGACGTAGTGTCCTTTCGACAAAATGTTCTATCTCTTGGACATTTGTGTGGATCTCTATTGGACTAAAAATTCATTTTCGACTAATTGTCCATTCGGCCAAATATCCATTCGACGTAATGTCCTTTCGACCAAATGCCATTCTACTAAATCAGTTCAATCAAAGGTAATTGCCTATTTCCGGGGATTAAACCACCCGACTTGGACGTTAATTTACAATGTTATGAAAACTCATATGTGAATATGTACGTTATGTGGAAGATATTGATTTGGAAAATGTATTGGAGGTAACCACTTTCCCTTCGATGGGACTCGAACCCATGACCCTACAGTACGCTAGACTGGTGCTTTTTAACCAACTAAGCTACGAAGGACCTCCGTCGGCCTTCGCAACCTAGCGGCTACTGAACGAGCTCGAGATTCCCAAATTGGAAGCATAGTCAAATCATTCGCAATCCATTTCTCAAGCCAATACTTCCACATGTGTATTGTACACGTCCACATTAGAGGAGCGTGAGTATTTAGAATGTCTGGCGGCTATACACATTCTTCATCAGCAACGGTACTGATCAAGTGAGGTCGTGTAAGCTATTTGCCAGTCGGTCGTTGCGTGCTCTTGCCTACGCAATGCGGTCGGGTCTGAGCTTGTTGCGAACTTGAATGCAGCTTGTTGCGAGCAAGAGTTCGATCGTAGTTACCGTTGGAATCGGATGTGTAATAGTGATGCTGCTGTATTTTTTTCCGATGGTTTTCGGCTGTTGTCAGTGTCACATTAATGAAGAATTCGAAAGCTGAACATTTATTTGGTGAGATAAATCTGATTTATTATGTAATCTTGGTGCTGATTAAGGGAAATCATGTCAAACTTTAGATTATGCAACTAGCCATTTCCTGTGGGTTCCCGGATAAAAAAATACAGTAACTTTTATAGTACAATCTATTAAAATATTATAAATTAAATTGTAGATAATACCATCTATTGTTCATTTATTGTAAATTTTTTACGATGGGAAAAATACTCTATTGTTATTACGACATAAGAACAATAAATTTAAATGTTACTAATACATTGTTTTCTGTTTGTATTGTGTTGTATTGTGTATTTATCTCAAATGAACGCAAATGTAAAAAAATACTATATTTCATTAGGTACTATAGGAAAATTATTTTTAAAGATTTAAAAGAATAAGCTTTTGGGAAATAGCAAATAAAAAACAATAAACGTTCAATTGATTCAATTGTTTATAAATGTTTTCATAATTATAAATATACTGCACACATTAATATATCTGTTGATGTGCAAATATGTTGTATAATCTCTGTTTAATCAGTTCATAAATCATTCAATAATCAAAAAGAATAAAAAGTGGGTTTGAGTTGTTCTGACACCAATTTGAGCTGAGTCAAATAAGCGTGTTGTTGTTGTTGAAATTACTTTGGTGAAAGAATGTTTCGACAGTTTTCAAATTTTTGCTGTTTTGTTCGTTTTGCTGCTCTGAAATTATTCGAAAATGATGTAAGTTTTGAATTACAACGAAATAAGGAATGAAATTCACTAATTTGTTTGAATTGAGACTGTTCATGCAGGAACCGCCGTGGAGGACACAAGTACAATGTCTGTGGGGCCGCGGAAGTCGAGAATCCGACCAAATTCGCTTCGCTGAAACGACCGTTATTGCGTACGACAGCAATAATGCCTCAACAAATAGAAGTGCAATGGAAAAACAGATTTTTTCAACCCGGTAGCAGCGTTGCGAAGCGGTCATGGCTTGAGTGTGCCAGTTACAAGAACACGATTGTTTCCGCGACTGTTTCCAACCAGATTATGGAGTTAGACGAAGGTGTTTTTCTGAATGTGTTTTGTACCTGATGAACCTTCATGATTTCAAGATACCGTCGAGCTTCCAGATTAGCCGATCCATATATCAGCAATCAACTGAAACTCCTGGCAACAGCCCCCTAGTCGTGAATTGGCCCAGCAGAGTAGATCCAGTGATTTTGATCGTCGTATAAACATTCCTATTTTCGAAGGTTTTTCCAAACGTCCCCAAGCAGATGATATTGGATGAGGTAGATATCGATTGGCTAATAGATTCTTCGAAAGTAGAACTACTAATCTGAGCCATACCAGTTGGTTCTTGATGAGGCGGATCGGATGACGACATTGTTTGTTATTTGTATAATGTGAGGATCGGTAAGTAAATATTTGTTTACACTGATATTTAATTTTCATAGTAATGATATTCAATTCAAATAATCAACAGTACCGATGATAAAAATCCATCAGAAGCTGCAACCCGCAACGATGCGCTTTAATTATTTTAAAACAGATAGTAACAGATCGCTGAGACCGAAGAATTCCAGTTCCCTAGCAAGTTCACCAGAGACACGAGAAATCCAAGAACGATAAATATACACCTAACAGCTTCTGCTCCTCACCAACCTACTGGGGAAAATCGACGAGATAATGCTGTGTATGTTCAATTAGCTTATGGGCTTTCAAGAAAATGAGCCTGATATCTAAAAGGGCCGATATTGCATTCGTAGAATTTGCTGTGGAGAATTGCTTCCTGTAGGACTTGTAAAATATTTCGATTCCTGATTTAGCTGGCGCTTGTGATGGAAGTCTAGAATCACAGAAAAACAGATATAACGCATAAAACACTACCTGATAAAAATAATAATCACTAACATCCCAGACAAACAGACGTAACTTTTTATATTGTTCGAAATTTCGTTCATATTCGTTTTGAAGAAAACACAATATCTATTATATTGCGATAAAACAATTTAAAAAGGATGTTTTGCAAATCAAACGATTTCAAAATGCGCAGTGTTCCGTCGGTTTGTCTGTGCTAACAGCGTTAGATGGTAATATCCGAAGTTTCTCCAGCTTGATCAACTTAAATTAAGCTGATATCAAATTTAAAATATGGTAGCATAATTGTGTTTGTAATTATCTCGGCAATAATAGGGATCATTAATGTGCGTAGCAAAAGGTGTGTATATTTTTCTCTCATTAGAATGAATATGACAACAAAAAATTGTATAATATTTCTTTTAAGTGTTCGTTCCACTTGCCGTAAGACGAGTTAGTACTTTTTCATTCAATTTTAATGCGTTGTAACAGATTTATTTTTCGATTGTTTATGTTGAAATATACGTATCTGTTAAGCTCGCTGTAAAGTTACAAACTAATGGAATTGAATGGAATAGTACGAACTCGCCTTATGGCATATAATTATAATTTTTAAAGTATTTCTATTGTAATACAATAAAAAATGTAACGAAAAACATTTGAAAAACACTACTTTTTATTGTTTTGACCGAAAAAATCATCCCATAGAAGAACATTAAAATGAATTGTTTTGCTCTCAATTTAGTATGGAAAATTTTCGAAAATTTTATTGTAAAGATACATAACAACCCCCCTTTTTTATTGTAAAAGTCCCATTTACCATTCAGTGAATGGTGGAAAACCATAACTTCTAATGTAATTTAATTGCCAAAATTACATTATAATTAATTGAAGCTTTTATGTTATCAATGGTGCTGGAACAATAAAATTAATAATATGTTTATGATATTTTTTATCCGGGTTGCTCGTGTCCGGAATCGGTCCGTTTGAAATAATTCATGTAGCCCGATTCTATTTAGTATATACTTCTTTTGGTCCAGAACTGTTTCAAAAAATTTCATTTTCTGCGTCTTTTCGAGCTAGCAACGCGATATTTCCCACTTTAAAAACAATCGTTTGAGAGTACATGGTCACTTTGTGAGTTTTCCAGTGGTTAATCAAAGCACAATACCGGTACAAATTTTGGAGCCGTATTTTTTTTAGCGCAACCATTTGGACCGGTACCACAGACAGGTAAAGGAATGTTTCCTTTAACTGCCTATATTTTATTGGTTGGTACCGGATTCTATGGATCGGTCTTTGAATTTTTCTTCAAGTATGAAATTTTTGGATGGGTTAGAGATTTGGAATTGGTGCGTTAGGTTCTGCCATTTACCATACCAGGGTACAATACTTTGATTGTGATCAAGAATTCAACAAACGCTTTTTTCGTCCTCATTTCTATGACAGTTCATCATATACAGGTACATCATTTCCTAGTGGTAGTTAGCTGAAAGTATTCCTAGTTATTGGTAATTTTGCGGAAAGGTCACTATTTGCGTCTGCAACGGTTGTTTTTCAATTTACCACCACACAAATTATGAAACATCATTAATTTGAGTGTATCACAAATATGACAGCAAGTTTCTCTCTACTGGATTTTATAAGTTTAAATACAACTACCTATTAGTTGAAATATGCGTGCATTTAAAAAAAATCTTAAAGCTTTCAATTGCAGCATCAACCAAATCACTTTCAATTGTACTCTGTACTATTGGGATTTATTATTAATTTTAGTCATAAAATGCTGAGAAAACGCATAGACACATATTTTTGATTAATAATTCACCATTTAGCCCTTAATTAGTATTTCGTAACGTGTAAAAATTGTCTAATTTATAAATTTGATGATCGTTTGTTAATTGAATCACCTAAGTCGCGCATAAACTTTTCTTATTACAATAAAAGTGTTCGACATAAGAAGAAGAAAAAGAAGAAGAATGAAGACAGAACGATCGTGCGATTGTCGAAATATTTTGTTCTGCTGTGTGCGATCGATAAGTCAATTAATTAGTACGCGTTCAATAGTGTTTTTGTGTAACCTCGAGCAATCTACTGATTTTGAAAATAGGATTTGTTCACAGAAGTTTCAAGATATTTAGGAGTTAACAGTTTATCTTAGTCCTTGCCACTTTTATATTAGTCCTTACTACACATTCAGCGATGGTAAAAAGTTAATGTTAATCTAGTTTAGCTTCGGTTCAACACACCTCTACTTTTATGAAAATTGCAATAAATCTTTATAAGAGTGAACAATAGTTGAAACACTAAATAAAAACATATTCATAACCCACACAAACAGAAAGTAATGAAAAATAAACGCTATATAAAATAAACGTGAATTACCAAACTATTTTTAGCTGTTCTTGCATTCTTATTCAACCTTAAATTGAGATAAAAATAAGGGTTGAACAGCCGTGAATAGATCCTTGTTTTCGATTTCAATTCCGCTCTTTTCTACTTTCCTTTTGTTAAACAATGAACGCGGGCGCTTAATCCAATACTCATAAGGACAATCGCTCACTTTGAGCAATTGATTGTTTTTTCTCGCGAAGAAAGAACAATTGAATAGGATACGAAAATGCACATACTGCTGTATAGAAGTTACATAGGTCACATCACTTTCCATGGTGCATCCCGATCTATGTTTCTGATTACCCTACCCAACTAACACAACTTCCTTCCCGTGGTTATTGTGGAGGTGCAGAGGTATTCTCGGTCTCTAGTAGCAACAATAACCACACACTAACATTCCCTCCCTTTCCCAACTGACTGTAAGGACTTGGCCGGCGCCGTTATTGATCAAGATTTGCGAGCTGCTGAAACGTGCACTTCGAGAATAGATGGTAAATCCCAACCACTATTCACTTGGATCGTAGTGCAATTTGCACCAGTTCCGATCAATCACGGAGTAGCAACCATTGATATGTACAGTCAGTCTAAGCTAAGCTAAGCTAAGCTAAGCGAATGCAGCTTGTTGCGAGCAAATCGGTTGAGGATAAGTGCCCGAAAAATGAGTGACATTTTTTATGCGATTTTTTCGTATGAATTTGTATTTTGGCCATAACTTCGGATCCCATAATCCGATCTGGCCAATTTCAAATAGGAAACAATGGGACAGGATTATGCGTCGAATGCAAATAGTTGCGAGTAAATCGGATGAGGATAAGTGCCCGAAAAATGAGTGACATTTTTTACGCGATTTTTTTGAATGAATTTGTATTTTGGCCATAACTTTTGATCTCATAGTCCGATCTGGCCAATTTTAAATAGGAAACAATGGGACAGGATTATGCGTCGAATGCAACTTGTTGCGAGCAAATCGGTTGAGGATAAGTGCCCGAGAAATGAGTGACATTTTTTGAGTAGTTTTGCGCACACACTCACACACACATACACACACACACACACACACACACACAGTGACACAGACATCACCTCAATTCGATGAACTGAGTCGATTGGTATTAACACTATGGGTCTCCGGGCCTTCTATAAAAAGTTTGTTTTTGGAGCGATCATATAGCCTTTACCGTCTACTTAATATACGAGAAAGGCAAAAACGCAAAAAAATAAACTTTGGCCATATCTGTTTAATACCGATCTGTTTAATTTTCAATACGAAACAAAGTGATTCTGCGTCGAATGAAACTTGTTGCAGGCAAATCGGCTAAAAGTAAGTGCCTAAAAATGAGTGAGAATTTTTCTTGTCAACAAATGTATTTTGGCCATTACTTCGAATCCCATAGTTCGATTCGACCAATTTTCAATACGAAACAATGGGACAGGATTTCGCGTCGAACGAAACTTGTTGCGAGCAAATCGGTTAAGGATAAGTGCCTGAAAAATGAGTGAGAATTTTGTACGTGTTTCTCATGTGAAAAAGTGGATTTTGGCCATAACTTCGAAACCCATAGTCCGATCTGTCCAATTTTCAATACGAAACAATGGGACATGATTCTGCGTTGAATGAAACTTGATGCGAGTAAATCAGCTAAGAGTAAGTGTCTAAAAAGTGAGTGAGAATTTTTGTTGTAAAAAAATATATTTTGGCCATAACTCCGAAGCCCATAGTCCGATTCGGCCAATTTTCAATACGAAACAATGGGACAAGATTCCGCGTCGAATGCAACTTGTTGCGAGCAAATCGGTTAATGATAAGTGCCTGAAAAATGAGTGAGATTATTTTGCGCACACACATACACACACACATACACACACATACAAACACACACATACACACAGACATCACTTCAATTCGTCGAGCTGAGTCGATCGGTATATAACACTATGGGTCTCCGGGACTCCCATAAAAAGTTCGTTTTTGGAGCGAACATATAGCCTTTACGTATACTTTGTATACGAGAAAGGCAAAACGCGTTCTTGGCTTATTGTGCCTACTGTTATCTGTAGGAAATTTTAGTAAATCTCGAAGGAATTCTATAGTAAGATTGATTTTTTTTTCATTTCATTTTCATTTTGCAGCGTTTGGTGGGGCAATGAGAGCGCAAGTCAATCCAAAGCCGATAATAGAGAGGGTAATGGCAGAAGAGTCCTTGCAGACCACTTGAACGCCATGGGGTAGGATAAGGATGGGGTGAAGTGAGGTTCGGATTTGGAATCGACTCGACACTAATGCAAAATGTAATTGAATGCAAACTAGTCAATGATCAAAGGCTAAAATGATAATTTCAAGATTTGTAATACAACGTTTTTCTAGTTATTAAAAGCAATGTTTAAAATGCAAGGTCTTCTTTTTTGCCTTAGAAGCAACTGATGTGGTTTGAAGGCCACTTAGTCATATAGTACAATTATAAGTTATTTAATGTGTTAGCTTTTTGTGACCACATTGAAAATATAAAACAAAATATTGCGAATTAGTGTTCTATTTTTTAACTTTTATTTATGCAGAATGAAAATTAATTGACTTTGTTTGCTCTGAGTGTAGGTTATGCGTTCGTCAAATCACTTTGTTTACCTAAGTCATTGTTTCGTCAATGTTTTTAAGCTGTGTCGACACTACAAACTCAATGTAAGTTGTATAATGTAAAAGTGGAAACTGCTAAAGAACTTAGTTTGTTCCATTATATTTTTGTCAAGGTTGCCTATAGCTTTAAACTGTTCTAACAAGTAGCTTTATCGTTGATTAATTACGGTGATTATCTATTAAGTTCTAATCAAGGTCAGGTATAGGATTCACTTTTCGATGGCAAGCTAAAGCTTCATCACGCCTATTGCCTATCTGTTTGTAAAAATTATCGAGAATGAAGCCGTTATAAGATTGTTCATATACCATCATTATAATGTATGGTATTTTTTTATTATTGCTCTTCGAAGTGAGGCATAACAAAATAAAACTGGCACCACGTTCCTAGTTTTGAAAAAACTTCTACTCAGTGAATCCAGCAGTCGATTCCCTACGAATATTTTGAATACTTTGTTTTTCAATAAATGCCTAGCTAGCTAAATGTAAGCGTGGCTACGACTCAGCGTCACAGGGAACGCATCAGAAAAGTATTGCCGAAAAGAAGAGAACTCACATCATTATCACTGATGAAACAGGCCTCTGCCTGACTGCACTACCATTCAAGGCTCCAAGACACGATGTCCGTTGGATTACATGCATATGCCGTAAATTGATGCGTCAATGCCAGATATGTAACGCGGCACCAAACAAAAATAGTCAACATGTGATACCACCACGACAGGATATGTCTTTGGTTGCCATCTCAGTGCTAATGGCGTAAGCCGACCCACCGCGGCAAGGTAACATATCCGAGGGGAAGTTAGTTAGTTAGATTGAATTTTGCATTTAAATATTATCGACTTCAGAAAATAAATCATAGAGACGGTTTTACTGTTGAAGTCGAAATTTATAATCAAGCAGTGAACTGAAAGGAAGAAACCCAAGTAGCACACGCAACATCTTCCTAAAAGCTCCTTGTTCCTATTCAGTTCCATTGAAGGCGTTGGAAAAACATCAAAGCACGAAAAAGTTGCATCAAGATGTCAAAAACTTTCGAATTGTGATCAATGTTTCATTAAAATTACAATGCATTACTTGTTTGACATTTGGAAACAAACAAACAAAGAATACTGTACTTCATGTTGCAAACACGAAACAAAATCATTAAGTTGCATATTTTTCACCATGTTACTTCAATGCGTCTTTCAAAATTTAATTGTTTGTTTAAATTAAGTTGCAGATAAGTTGAATGTGTCTTCATGTTTAAATTAGCATCGTTCAACGTTTTGACAACTCACATTGTTTTCCTGTGATGGTGCAATCAAGTAACAGGAAACCTGAGTAGGGTCTGTTCAAATATTACGTAACGCAATAAGGGGGTGGGGGGTTGATTGATTTTTGTTACGATTTGTTACGGGGTGGGGTCATTAGAAATATTGTTACGCGTAACAAATCGTTCGCATAGCGAAAAATATTTTGAAAAATTAAAAAAATATTCATTAACTTTGAAGTAGCATGAAATAGATAATTATTTATTGCACTGTCCTTTAAATTCTACTGAAATTAAGATCTTTTTCAAAAAATATCATTTGTTACGCGTTACGCATAGGGGTGGGGGTGGTTCTGAAAATTGTTACGGATTGTTACAAGGGGGTGGGGGGTTCTTAAAAACAACGTTTTTCGCGTTACGTAATATTTGAACAGGCCCGTACAAAACTTCATAATCGTATAGTTTTTATTGCGAGTCAACATTCAGTCCCTTCGAAGTGTTGAATGGTGCTGTGGTAGAGTGAAGGACTATCAATCACAAGATCCATAAATCGAATCCAGTTTTATATTTTTATTTTATTTTTTCCGCTTAGTATTTTGCAACATTATTGCAATTTTACTGCAATCGAAGGATGTTTCCGTAGGCTCCACCTCTTGCGCTTTTTAGCTTGCAAGATAGTTATATTTGATGGTACATACGCAAAGATTGCTTCTTTCCGAATAGTTGCAACACAGTGAAATTTTCAGAAGTGAAACAATTTGTGCTGCTTTGGAATTTGTCTGATATGCGAAATTTTGTTTTTTTTTTACATTAAAACTTGTTCGGATTAAATTCGAACAATAAGTTCTCAAATATCTTACATTCGATAATAAAGTGGTACCAGATGATAGTCTAAAGGAGATGAAAACTGCCTATGCATTGTAGATGCAGGGACAAAGTCACGCATCCGGAAGATGCCTATTTATATATTAGGCCGATACAAATATTTAAAATCGATTTTGTCTCCCCCCCCCTCGGATTTTTTTGCCAAAAAATAATATTTTGATGGGGCAACAAAATAAAATTCGGATAATTTTGAGGATTTTCAAAACATTCTTTAACAAATCCGGGAAGTTTCCGTTTTTTTTCATTTCAGTTTTTTTTTTTTTTTCCCCCCCCCCCCCCCCCTCCCCTTTGACCTTTTGGAGACCAGTAGGACAAAATGTTAATTAAATATTTGTAACGGCCTTATGGACCAAAAAACATAAATATTTAATAAAGCAACTTACCCATTAAATGTGGCAAATGTGATTTTATTAGATATGCACTGATATAAATGAAGGGTGGATATTTGAATCTGAAATTTGTCGAATCTTAGGAAGAACTGATATGTAAGGGAAAACAGTCCATCCCTTAAGCATTTTCAATGTTTTCACCAATACAAATAAGAATTCCGAATGATTTCAGCGTGTAGATGCAAAATTTACAACCCTACATACATTTCAAAATGATCTCTTATTCCAAATATCATGGTTTTTATGACTTTCTAAGTGTTTCAAAATTGGGCCAGGGCCAAAACACCCAAATGCTGGCGTAAAGTGAATCAATCAGGGGAAATGTGATTCAGGTTAACACTTTTTGAATAAACTTTCGATTTCTTGTATTTCTAGCCATTTTGTAACTGATGGAGACGCGTTACAGTCGAAATAAACCAAAAGTAGTATTGATCACCATTGACGAGACGAGTTATCTAAAATTTTGGTATTGGCAAGCTTATTCGACAATAATTTGTTGATTCGTTCGACAATAATTTGCTGATCCATCATTGAACATCATTTTATATATGGTCGGGGTTCAGCCAAACCGCAACCAAGCGGCTTTTCGACTGACTTGTGTTATTTTGTTCGTACAAGGGCAACGGAAATAGTTTAACTTCAATTTAACCGTATATTTACAGTAGCATATCCTCAGTTATAGGGTTGAGGGATATCCGATACGATTTGCGATTAATTAAATCTGCTAAGCGAAAGTTTTAGCAAAAAAATCGCTAATTTTTCGTTGGCGCTTGGTGCGTTTTGATTGAACCCCGACCATATGTTGTGGAAAAATAGTTTACTTTTCTAATTCTAAAGATTCACATGTAGCTCAACATTATTATGTTACCAATTGGGGTAAGTTCAACCTTCGTACCTTCGTTCAAATCATAAAATACCTCTGTGTTTACTGGACTCATCATTCGAATAATGTACTTCAAGTATTGGAGAAACGAGGGAATAGGATCCGGAAAATATAACTAAGTCAGAGATTGATTACGCTATGTATAATCATCATTTGGCGTGACAGGTTTAGGGAGTAATAATTAAGTCTACAAGGATTTTTAGGTTTTTTGCTGAATCCGTTATCTAATGTTGTGGTTTCGTGATTTGTCCCTTGGAACATGAAGCATGTCACCTACGAAACTGGTCATTGTCATTTCTTGTCATTACTGCTCCATACGCATTTAATTTTAAATCGCTGTTATAATCAACTTTTCTAAATAATACAAATTGAAATTCCAAATAAACGATAGTTAAAAAAAAACAATTTGAAATTTAGATCAATATTTACATTAGTTAGTAATTAGTAGTTACTTTTTTTTCTTCTTTATTAAAGAGGCTTTTAGCCCTTGGCTGGTTCACCTCTGGATTAGTAGCTACTAACATTTATATACTTTATATATGTTTCATATTAGCCATTGAAGAAACTAAATAAATATTATACGATGGTTTTTAATATATACAATTTTGTTCAATCATCGTTTATATGTGACCCCTTCTATTCTATTCAAATATTTATTTATTAGGTGAACATGAATTTCAAGCATAAGTACCTAAAAGACTGTATATAACATGTTCAATTAAGTTGTAACTTCATTTGAAATTGTTTTGATGTTCGATTTCATCCCGACGCACAGTGGCTAAAATCGTGTTTTGAGCGCGTTTAATTAATAGTACCTTTATTGTGCAATTTAGTGTAATGGTGTCTTCGAGGCATTTTAATAGTTAGGTTATGCTCTTTTTTGGAGGTCTACTGATCAATCCCCCCAAAAGTGAGATGAAAAATTTATTTTTTTCTCTTCACAACATATAAGGTTTGATTCTTCTTAAAAGTTGTAGCAAAAGTTCTCCTGAAAAACTTTGTCGAAGACACCAAGTTCGTAATTCCGTTACTTTTGGAGATTTTTTACGTTTTATGCAGACAAACCATTAATTTTTTTTATCATATCTTTTTCACTTTACTTTCTACATTTTGTGCATGTTCTAGAAAGTTTGAAATAATATTAAAATACGCCGTTTGGTGGTTATTGTGACGGAAAAACTTAAAAAATAAAATAGTTATTACAGTTTTATTGAATTTTTAAGTCGTATTTGATTTGCTTGCTTCTTGATAAGGGGCAAATTGTAGCGGTCAATCTCATACGCATAACAAAGTACAAGTAATGAACTTTAAATTAATACCTGAACTGTAGAGTTGTGAGGGAATGTAAGGAATGTTTCATCAAAAACCATTTCCTACTATGCAAGGTAGAAATCAATCACCCATCAAGGAGCCGATGAACTAATGCACCATGCGTATCCATGTACTTGTACAATTATATATCGAACATGTTCAAAACTTGTTGGCATAAAAATCAATAAATCTCCAAAAGTAATGAAATTACGAACTTGGTGTCTTCGACAAAGTTTTTCGGGAGAACTTTTGCTACAGCTCTCGCGAAGGCTGTACCTGCCATGTTGTAAAGTGAAAAAATCACACTTTTAGGGCGATTGATCATAAGGCTGAATACCTCCAAAGAAGCACGTCGACTTACGATAAAATGTCTCGAAGACCCCATTACGCCTAATCACATAATAAAGTTATTATTAAATAAGCGCGCTAAAAACACGAATTCAGCCACTGTGCGACGTGGTGTGTCGGTTTTCACCATCACACGCACTCCTGACTCCAGTCGGTTCGGCTTGAAAATCGACTGTTCGTGTTTTCATGAAAAATCAAATTCTATCGAAAAATATTGTCGTGAGACCTTATGGACTGACGCAGAAAAGGCCAAATTATGCTTATATGAAATTTCTATACCAGAAAATTGCTTCATAGATTGGGGAGCTGTGAAGTAGCTTGAGGTGTCGGTTGTCGGTCGGTGAACGCATGGTTGTTTGTTTATCTTGGCGAATTGAACAAAAATCTTACGGGTGACTTTTATCTCACACGCGAATCGCAAATCGTTTAATTTAAGTGAACACAAAGTGATCATCTTCAAGCTTTTCATTACAGCTCAATAATGAATAACTCATATTGCATTGTAATGGTAATTATTTGTCCAGAAATGTCATACAAAAGATTATATGAATGATTCTAGGAGTTTTTTTTATTTTGCGTTATGCACTATTCTCCCCAATATTTCTATTTCATTTGCAGAACGAAACCCAAATTAGGCCGAGCTCACCTAGCATAAGCTTTCAACGAAAGCTTTTGAACGACATTTAGAATCCCCCATCTATGGTTCAGCGCTAAAAACAAACCAAAGCTTTTTCGTGCTGCCCCATTTCTGCACACAACACCCCCTTGCATAAATCGAAAGCTAAGCGTGACTTCAACACATTAGCGATAATCTCGCGCTCCTAATAGTGTTCGTTCGTTCTTTCGTTTACCATTCCACACTATGGGTTGCACTTCTTTCTGCCTCTCGACACAGAAGCACTGGAGATGCTAGATTATAAATTCATTACTACGTGCATATCGTGCTGAACAAAACCAAAACTCTACTTCAACAAGCAGTGCATCGTGCTTCCAAGTGCCTCCTTTATTCATTCCTACATACGTATATTCAATCTTTGGTCCCATGTACTCCGCTGGCAGCACTTCCATGTCGTACAGCTGTTTGAGCTTTGGTTTCAGCAGGCGTAGCTTTTTACGGCCCTTGCCTTTGCCATCCCCACCGGTGGCTCCTCCTGCTCCTCCACCACTACCATCCAAATCGCCATTGTTCGGATCGCTTCCAATCAGCTGATTTCCCCCGGCGGCCGACTGGTGGTAGATCGATGGGAAGCTCCCGCTACTGCCGGCGCCCCCACTGCCGGTGGTGGAGAGTGACGTAAAGTCGCTGCCCGTAGAGCCGAACGCCCCGCTGCCAACGCTGTCGTCACTAAAACAGAGGGGTGGGAAAAGCTTTTCAGTAAAGGGTACGGTTGGGTGGGTGATTGTTTGATATGGGTGCAACGGTTGTAGGCGAGAAATTGTGATTGATGATGGATGAGTTTGTTTTGGTTCAAAGCGGAGAGCAACAAGTTAATGCCAATATCGTTTCTAAAATTGCATTAATTTGAATAATCTTGAACACGATTCCGTAGGTTCTGACTGCGTGGTGTTTTCTACGATAGGCTCAAAAATAATGAAGGTGACTTTTCCGCTTTTCATGAGGAACGCCGGCTAAGAGCTGCACACTGAATAGTACATCACGACTTCACGAATGATACATTGTAACAAGTAAAGAAAACAGAGTGAAAACAATCATTTCCATAGAGAAGATTATGAGCAAGGATGATTTCGATAATTTAGTGGTTTGTCAATAACTCATTATAGTCGCAAATTGTTTCGAATTTCCGGAGGGAAATTCTTATGAATTTCGGAGGAAAATTCTTTCGAATTTCCGGAGGGAAATTCTTTCGAGTTTCCAGAGATTATTCTTTTGAATTTCCAAAGGGAAATTCTTTCGAATTTCCGGAGAGAAATTCTTTCGAATTTCCGGAGAGAAATTCTTTCGAATTTCCGAAGGGAAATTCTTCCGAATTTCCGAAGGGAAATTCTTTCGAATTTCCGAAGGGAAATTCTTTCGAATTTCCGGAGGGAAATTCTTTCGAATTTCCGCAGGGAAATTCTTTCGAATTTCCGGAGAGGAATTTTTTCGAATTTCCGGAGGGAAATTCTTTCGAATTTCCGAAGGGAAATTCTTTCGAATTTCCGAAGGGAAATTCTTTCGAATTTCCGGAGGGAAGTTCTTTCGAATTTCCGGAGGGAAATTCTTTCGAGTTTCCGGAGGGAAATTCTTTCGAATTTCCGGAAGGAAATTCTTTCGAATTTCCCAAGGGAAATTCTTTCGAATTTCCGAAGGGAAATTCTTTGGAATTTCCGAAGGGAAATTCTTTCGAATTTCCGAAGGGAAATTCTTTCGAATTTCCGAAGGGAAATTCTTTCGTATTTCGAAGGAAATTCGTTCGATTTCCGAAGGAAATTCGTTCGAATTTCCGAAGGAAATTCGTTCGATTTCCGAAGGGAAATTCGTCTGAATTTCCGAAGGAAATTCTTTCGAATTTCCGAAGGAAATTCTTTCGAATTTCAAAGGAAATTCTTTCGAATTTCCGAAGGAAATTCTTCGAATTTTCAAATGGGAAATTCTTTCGATTTCCGAGGGAAATTCTTTCGAATTTCCGAGGGAAATTCTTTCGAATTTCCGAAGGGGAAATTCTTTCGAATTCCCGAGGAGAAATTTTTTGAATTTCCGAGGGAAAATTCTTTCGAATTTCCGCGGGAAATTCTTTCGAATTTCCGAGGGAAATTCTTCGAATTTCCGAAGGAAATTCTTTCGAATTCCGAAGGAAAATCTTCGAATTTCCGAGGGAAATTCTTTCGAATTTCCGAAGGGAAATTCTTTCGAATTTCCGAAGGGAAATTCTTTCGAATTTCCGAAGGGAAATTCTTTCGAATTTCCGAAGGGAAATTCTTTCGAATTTCCGAAGGGAAATTCTTCGAATTTCCGAAGGGAACTTCTTCGAATTTCCGAAGGGAAATTCTTTGGAATTTCCGAAGGGATATTCTTTGGAATTTCCGAAGGGAAATTCTTTCGAATTCGAAGGAAATTCTTCGAATTTCAAATGGGAAAATCTTTCGAATTTCCGAAGGGAAACTCTTTCGAATTCCCGAAAGTAAATTCTTTCGAATTTCGAAGGAAATTCTTCGAATTCCGAAGGAAATTCTTTCGAATTTCCGAAGGAAATTCTTTCGAATTTCCGAAGGAAATTCTTTCGAATTTCGAAGGAAATTCTTCGAATTTCCGAAGGAAATTCTTTCGATTTCGAAGGAAATTCTTTCGAATTTCCGAAGGAAATTCTTCGAATTTCCGAAGGAAATTCTTTCGAATTTCGAAGGAAATTCTTCGAATTTCCGAAGGAAATTCTTTCGAATTTCCGAAGGAAATTCTTCGAATTTCCGAAGGAAATTCTTTCGAATTCGAAGGGAAATTCTTTCGAATTTCGAAGGAAATTCTTCGAATTTCGAAGGAAATTCTTTCGATTTTCGAAGGGAAATTCTTCGAATTTCGAAGGAAATTCTTCGAATTTCCGAAGGAAATTCATCTGAATTTCGAAGGAAATTCTTTCGATTTCGAAGGAAATTCTTTCGAATTTCCGAAGGAAATTCTTTCGAATTTCCGAAGGAAATTCTTCGAATTTCGAAGGAAATTCTTCGAATTTCCGAAGGAAATTCTTTCGATTTCCGAAGAGAAATTCTTCCGAATTTCCAAAGGAAATTCTTCCGAATTTCCAAAGGAAATTCTTCCGAATTTCCAAAGGAAATTCTTTCGAATTTCCGAAGGGAATTTTTTTCGAATTTCCGAAGGGAAATTTTTTCGAATTTCCGAAGGGAAATTCTTTCGAATTTCCGGAGGGAAATTCTTTCGAATTTCCGGAGGGAAATTCTTTCAAATTTCCGGATTGAAATTCTTTCGAATTTCCGGAGAGAAATTCTTTCGAATTTCCGGAGAGAAATTCTTTCGAATTTCCGGAGAGAAATTCTTTCGAATTTCCGGAGAGAAATTCTTTCGAATTTCCGGAGGGAAATTCTTCCGAATTTCCGAAGGGAAATTCTTTCGAATTTCCGGAGAGAAATTCTTTCGAATTTCCGGAGCGAAAATTCTTTCGAATTTCCGGAGAGGAATTCTTTCGTATTTAAGGAGGGAAATTATTTCGAATTTCCGAAGGGAAATTCTTTCGAATTTCCGGACGGAAGTTCTTTCGAATTTCCGGAGGGAAATTCTTTCGAGCTTCCGGAGGGAAATTCTTTCGAATTTCCGGAAGTAAATTCTTTCGAATTTCCGAAGGGAAATTCTTTCGAATTTCCGGAAGGAAATTCTTTCGAATTTCCGGAATTTCCGAAGGGAAATTCTTTCGAATTTCCGAAGGGAAATTCTTTCGAATTTCCGAAGGGAAATTCTTTCGAATTTCCAAAGGGAAATTCTTTCGAATTTCCAAAGGGAAATTCTTTCGAATTTCCGAAAAGAAATTCTTTCGAATTTTTGAAAAGGAAATTCTTTCGAATTTCCGAAAAGGAAATTCTTTCGAATTTCCGGAAAGGAAATTCATTCGAATTTTCAAAAAGGAAATTCTTTGGAATTCCCGAAGGGAAATTCCTTTGAATTTCCGAAGGGAAATTCCTTCGAATTACCGAAAAACAAATTCCTTCGAATTTCCGAAAAGGAAATTCTTTTGAATTTCCGAAGGGAAATTCTTTCGAATTTCCGAAGGAAAATTCTTTCGAATTTCCGAAGGAAAATTCTTTCGAATTTCCGGAGAGAAATTCTTTCGAATTTCCGGAGAGAAATTCTTTCGAATTTCCGGAAGGAAATTCTTTCGGATTCCCGGAGGGAAATCTTTCGAAATCTCCAGAAATTTCGGTTGGAAATTCTTTCGAAGCTCCGGTGGGAAATTCTTTCGAATTTCCGGTGAAAAATTCTTTCGAATTTCCGGTGGGAAATTCTTTCGAATTTCCGGAGCGAAATTCTTTCGACGGAGGGAAATTCTTTCGAATTTCCGGTGAGAAATTCTTACGAATTTCCGGTGGGAAATTCTTTCGAATTTCCGGTGGGAAATTCTTTCGAATTTCCGGTGGGAAATTCTTTCGAATTTCCGGTGGGAAATTCTTTCGAATTTCCGGTGGGAAATTCTTTCGAATTTCCGGTGGGAAATTCTTTCGAATTTCCGGTGGGAAATTCTTTCGAATTTCCAGAAGGGAAATTCTTTCGAATTTCCAGAAGGGAAATTCTTTCGAATTTCCAGAAGGGCAATTCTTTCGAATTTCCAGAAGGGAAACTCTTTCGAATTTCCAGAAGGGAAATTCTTTCGAAATTCCGGAGAAAAATTCTTTCGAAATTCCGGAGGAAAATTCTTTCGAATTTCCGGAGGGAAATTCTTTCGAATTTCCGGAGGGAAATTCTTTCGAATTTCCGGAGGGAAATTCTTTCGAATTTCCGGAGGGAAATTCTTTCGAATTTCCGGAGGGAAATTCTTTCGAATTTCCGGAGGAAAATTCTTTCGAATTTCCGGAGGGAAATTCTTTCGAATTTCCGGAGGAAAATTCTTTCGAATTTCCGGAGGGAAATTCTTTGAATTTCCGGAGGGAAATTCTTTCGAATTTCCGGAGGGAAATTCTTTCGAATTTCCGGAGGGAAATTCTTTCGAATTTCCGTAGGGAAATTCTTTCGAATTTCCGGAGGGAAATTCTTTCGAATTTCCGAAGGGAAATTCTTTCGAATTTCCGAAGGGAAATTCTTTCGAATTTCCGGAGGGAAATTTTTTCGAATTTCCGGAGGGAATTTTTTTTCGAATTTCCGGAGGGAATTTTTTTCGAATTTCCGGAGGGAAATTCTTTCGAATTTCCGGAGGGAAATTCTTTCGAGTTTCCGGAGTGAAATTTTTTCGAATATCCGGAGAGAAATTCTTTCGAACTTCCAGAGGGAAATTCTCTCGAATTTCCGTAGGGAAATTCTTTCGAATTTCCGTAGGGAAATTCTTTCGAATTTCCGTAGGGAAATTCTTTCGAATTTCCGTAGGGAAATTCTTTCGAATTTCCGTAGGGAAATTCTTTCGAATTTCCGGAGGGAAATTCTTTCGAATTTCCGGAGGGAAATTCTTTCGAATTTCCGGAGGGAAATTCTTTCGAATTTCCGGAGGGAAATTCTTTCGAATTTCCGGAGGGAAATTCTTTCGAATTTCCGGAGGGAAATTCTTTCGAATTTCCGGAGGGAAATTCTTTCGAATTTCCGGAGGGAAATTCTTTCGAATTTCCAGAGGGAAATTCTTCGATTTCCGGTGGAAATTCATTCTGAATTTCCGGTGGGAAATTCTTTTGAATTTTAGAAGGGAAATTCTTCTGAATTTCTGAAAGGAAGTTCTTTCGAATTTCCAAAAAGAAGGAAATTCTTCTGAATTTCCAGAAGGAAATTCTTTCGAATTTCCAGAAGGGCAATTCTTTCGAATTTCCAGAAGGGAAACTCTTTCGAATTTCCAGAAGGGAAATTCTTTCGAAATTCCGGAGAAAAATTCTTTCGAAATTCCGGAGGAAAATTCTTTCGAATTCTCGGAGGGAAATTCTTTCGAATTTCCGGAGGGAAATTCTTTCGAATTTCCGGAGGGAAATTCTTCGGAATTTCCGGAGGGAAATTCTTCGGAATTTCCGGAGGGAAATTCTTCGGAATTTCCGGAGGGAAATTCTTCGGAATTTCCGGAGGGAAATTCTTCGGAATTTCCGGAGGGAAATTCTTCGGAATTTCCGGAGGGAAATTCTTTGGAATTTCCGGAGGGAAATTCTTTGGAATTTCCGGAGGGAAATTCTTCGGAATTTCCGGAGGGAAATTCTTCGGAATTTCCGGAGGGAAATTCTTTGAATTTCCGGAGGGAAATTCTTTCGAATTTCCGGAGGGAAATTCTTTCGAATTTCCGGAGGGAAATTCCTTCGAATTTCTGTAGGGAAATTCTTTCGAATTTCCGGAGGGAAATTCTTTCGAATTTCCGAAGGGAAATTCTTTCGAATTTCCAAAGGGAAATTCTTTCGAATTTCCGGAGGGAAATTTTTTCGAATTTCCGGAGGGAATTTTTTTTCGAATTTCCGGAGGGAATTTTTTTCGAATTTCCGGAGGGAAATTCTTTCGAATTTCCGGAGGGAAAATCTTCCGAGTTTCCGGAGGGAAATTTTTTCGAATATCCGGAGAGAAATTCTTTCGAACTTCCAGAGGGAAATTCTCTCGAATTTCCGTAGGGAAATTCTTTCGAATTTCCGTAGGAAATTCTTTCGACTTTCAGGGAAATTCTTCGAATTTCCGTAAGGAAATTGTTTCGAATTTCTGAAGGGAAATTGTTTTGATTTTCCGTAAGGAAATTCTTTCCAATTTTTTTTCGGGATTTTTTTCGA